>NC_069501.1:970116765-970416765 GCF_027579735.1 Bombina bombina | reverse complement strand
GTCAGACGCCGAACAGAGGCGGCAAAGCAGGAAGGATTGCAGTCAGAAGTCACAGGTTGATCCGATAAACACAGCGGTGAAATCAAAGGGATCTGTGAGTACTGAGACAAAAAAGCAAGTAAACCCCCAAAATAGTGTGTACTAAAAGTTTGATTACATTCGCATCACCATACGTTGACATTTGTAAAGACTCTGACTGCGTGCAAGGCACTAAGAGCAGTCTCACAAAAAAGTTTGTTTACCACGGACTGTGCAAAACCAATACTGCATATTATTTAAGAAAATGATTTGCTAGACCAATAATTGTAAAGTATAGATAAGGTTTTGAGCTTTTTTATATCTTCACCCAAATATGAAGTGTTGAAATTTCTGTTAAGTAAAGATCAAAGGTTAACTAAGACAAAGTAACTATTCAAAAGGTTTTTAAGTTAGCTTCATTGTTACTTTACTGTTATAAAATCTTTAGCCAGCAATTGCTACGATATATAAATACAGATGTAAAGGTCTAATATATATTGTTTTATGCATTTGGGAGACGTCCCATAGTTTATTTTAGAGGAACGTGTAAACAGTCTGATACAGAAGTTTTATATTTTAACTAATATTTTAATAAATTATAATTAATTTTGGATGGTACGTCTTGACTCCATATACTGTCATTTTTTACACCCATTAATATAGGAGGTATATACACTCTGATAACACAGTACAAAACACGATTTTAGGTTAAAACAATTCACTTTTTATTCACATAGCTTCCTATCTTAATACACTAAGTAGAGAGATTTTAGAACTAATTTAATCACATTAAGTTTTAAAAATAAAAAATTATTTTGCACATATTAATATTGGCACTTCAAATTTCATAATCTATATAGTCACATAGATACGCACGATCCCTTAAGCTGGAAACAACGCCCCTATACACTCTCCTATCAGGAGAATCTAAGTAGTTGGTGTGCAGCGAGTTTATAGGCCCATAAATGGTCCCGTATCAGGTATGAGCTGCGACTGAGTCACCATTTGTTGCGGATCTCTGTGCGATATTTTGCCATGTGACTGACTTATAACAAGTGAAGTTAGATAGCAATCTGGGAATTTCAGAAGATCTGTGTGGCGCCAAACAAAGTTTGATTCCGCCAATTTTCCTGTGTCCCACAGATCAGCCGTCTGACCGCACACCACACAAGAGCTGCATCGAGATCTCCTTTCAGTACTGATCCTAGTTTGCGGCTAGAGTCATTCTTCATCACCTCCTAAGTCAAACTCATCGCTGTCCCAACGTGTTATGTCCCAGAGAAAATGGCACCAGGGTAGGTTTGGGGACAGAGAGTCTTCCTTAACATGGACAGGGACGATGATTAGCGGTAATTGAGGTCCCTGAAGAGATCGGATCTCTTCATGAAGCGCCCAGCAGGATTTCATGAGGTTATCCAAATGTCGTAAGAATATAACTGTTAATTCTTTAGGGAGAGAGTCCATCTTGGGGCGTAGAAGACACTGTATTCGTGTCACTTAGTTATATCTTTTTAGTACTTTCCGGGGGAGAGAAAGGTGTTCGTTGCTCTATCCACAAAAGTTCTCGGACACAGAAAATTGTCAAGAGAGACGTGGATGGCATCAGATTAAGGCTGCAAAAAGATTGTTTTCAGAGAGCTTCAATATCATGCTGCTATTTTGATGTGCCGCCCACTGGAAGTAGGGTTGAAATGTTTTGTAGAGTCGGGCAGTATAGCCGCCGGGTCCTGGGGATTTGCCTAATTTTAAGTCTTTGATGCAGCTTTGCGCCTCTTCTAGTGTGATTGGGGAGGTAAGAGTTGGGAAGTCTTCTAGTGAGAGTTGGGGTAAGCGGAGGGTGTTTAAGAATCAGCTGACTTCAGCTGTCAGGACAGGAGAGTGGTTGAGGTTGGCTTCCATGTTAGAGAGAGTGATACAAATATTTAAAAGTTTATCCTATTTCTTTGGGGCAGAGTGCAAAACTGTTATTGTTTTTTTTTAATGGAAGTTATTTTATATTAAGCTGCACAGTGTTGCAGCTTTGCTGCCAGTAGAGAGGAGGCTTTATTGCCTTGGTCATAGTGGATTTTTTTTAAACCTCTCTGAAGCTGATTAAACTTTCTAGAATTCTAAAGCCTGGATTTGTTTTGTGATAGTTACGATTTTGTCATTTATTGTGCTAGTGTAGTATATATGGAGCTGGTGTCTTAGAGTTCTTAGTTGTGAAGTGAGGACAGAAAGTGGAGATCCCTGGTTTTTACGCATGATTGCGTCTTTCTTAATAAATTGTCCTCTTAGGTAGGCTTTAAGTGATGCCCAGAGAATTTCTACTGGGACTTGTGAGTTACAGTATCATTGAAGTTTAAGAACTCAGAGATCTTCTCCTGAAGTTTGAGCTTACTGATAGGGTTCGTTGCTACCCAGTCTTTAAGGCGCCATGGGGGGGAGGTGAATTGGAAAGATGGGGGCCAAGGAGTAAGGTCAGGGAATCATGATCGGACCAAGAGATTGGGGAGATTCTGGTATAGGATATGTGGTCAAGCGCACGAGAGCTCATGAAAAAGTAATCAATATGGGTATGTCTTTTATGGGGGGGGGGAGTAAAAGGTGAATTCCTTGGTCTTTCAGGTGGAATGATCTCCAAGAATCATATAAATCATATTGGCGAAAGAGCTTCTGGAAGGCATTAGAGAGGGAATGGGTAGATCTTTCTGATGAGGATGTCTTTGGTCCTGCCCTATCTAGAATAGGATCCCATATAAGGTTGAGGTCTCCACCTAGGATTAATTCACCCTGCTTCACAGCCGACACAGACCCCAGGAGTTTCCTTAGGAACTGGATTTGTTTAGAGTTGGGGGCATTTACTAAAGTGACTAAAGTGTTGTTTAGTTTACAGATCAGTATAATAAAGCGGGCCTGAGGAATGCATTCTACATAGATGGGATCATATTCAACATTAGCACCAATGAGTATAGCTACTCCCCTAGTTTTGGATTGGAAGAAGGCTTCAACTACTGTCGGGTATTTTGTGAATGTGCGTGTGGTACCTGGGGTAGGGAGTCAGTGGGTTTCCTGAAGGAAAGCTATGTCTGTGTCAGGAATTTCTCTGTCTCTTTAAGGCAGGCTTTCCACCTCTTGTTTCCGATTGGACTTTCCCCTTTTAAAACAGGTGTTCAATCTAGACACCTTGCTCAGTATTGTTTAATCCTTCCTAAAAGCTAGGTGACATCCAAGCCTAATCTAAAACTTTGTATTGCAGTGCTCATTGACTTTTGTTTCTCTCTTATTTCAGCCTCAACCACTGCTGGAAAATCTTCCTGAAACGCTGACTCAGGATTTTATATACCTAACCGGAATTCTGCTACCACTTCTCATATTCTGCAAACATACAGGATTACAACTACAACCTAACCATCAGGACAGGTACTTACTTATAACATCTTCATTTGAACGAAACTTATCTCTGCCTGCTACACTTTACAGTACACGGAGCCGCTGCTGAAGTGCCGATACATCACTTCCGGTTCACGGTGCCTGCAGCACTTACCCTGGATGCAGCCACTGTGAGGACATTATGGTTTCGTGAGCAGGAGAGATTAATCAGGTACTAACTTGTAAATCTTTTGGATAAAACCAACACTTGTTTGTGAACTGATTACAGCTTTGTATGTAACGAACTGTGTGCTCTTACAAGCTATCTAACACTACTAATAACCTCTGAACAGTATTGAATCCAAAAGCTCCCTGACAAGACACAAGTGTTTTGAATAATTCCATGTTAACTTCAACATAATCAGAAACTCACATTCCACTCCTAACTAAGTGCAGCAAGTGGGTTACTACTTTTTCCTACAGTTTTGACTTAAGCTGAATTACATTCTTCTTACATATCCTGTGTAAATTATACTGGGATATAGTAACAACTTAGTAATCCTCACCACTAAAACAGAAGTCTCTTTCTCCATAGATACTTTGAGGTGAATACAAACCATCAATTTTTTGCAGTTGTGTTCCACTTGAATATATTAGTGTGTTGTATCATAACAGTCTGCTCTACTTACGGTCCTCTGTAAGTAGTTCAATAGGAGACTGCATTTCATAGGCGAGTTAAGACCCTGGGTGTTAAGCGTAACCAGGCGGAGGCCTTTCATCCTGGGAATGAAAGAACAACACAAAAAACAAAAAGGAGGGGGGAGGGGAAGAGAAGGAAAGAATGGGGGAGGTTCAAGCTTTTATAGGTAGTGAGATATTCCTAAAGATGTGACGTTGTCAATCACACTTAATGAGTGGGAGGTTAGAGGTTGATTAAGTGATGAGGACACCTGTATGTAAATAAGGTTAATAAGTATAGGAGTATAGAGTTTGGATGCTAATGTAAGGCTAGGGTTGGTGTAAATCAGCAGGAAAGAGCCACTTTAAGTTGTAGGAGCAGTTGTAAGAGCGGTAAACACACTAATATTGAATGATATAGGAAGAACAGTGCAAATATGGTAGAGATGAAGTTTAGCTCTTTTATAAAATGATGGGACGGTTACAAAGTAGAGAAGAGATGCTATCTGAAAGGAGATAGAGTTTGTCGTGCGGATACTGGGCGGGAGGAGGAAAAGGGTGGGTACCGGAGGTAGATACTCCCCCCAGTTATAGTGTGTAACAATGAGTAGTTAGGGAAGTATATGAAAATGCGGTCACCTGAGTGATAGAAGTGAAAAAGGGTGAGATCAGATTGTGAGTAGAGATTGATTAGTAATAGGGTACTGGAGAGAATATTGAGATAATCAAGTTAAAACAGTATATAGGGACATACCTGTAAAAAAGAACAATCGGGTTAGATAAGCTTAAATATGAACAGTAGCGTTAGGTAAACTACACACCAAACTTTCGATCGGAGGTCTGTGTCTTAAACCTCATTAATATCAAACTATATATGGAATATTGTCTTTTTAGACTTAAGCAAATTAGGAATTAAATGGAATATGGGATAAGACATGGACAATATGTTTAGGGTTTGGGTAGTACCTGTGTAGGATTTAGAACTAGAGGAGTGAAAGTAACTGTGCAAAAATTTAAACAATGAGCTACGTGCAGTTAAGGTAAAGGCATTACTTCCAGGTAACCCCATAGTTTTAGGTAAGGGATACAGTCGAATACAAAACTTTAAAAAACAGTAAACCTAGTGCAGTTAGGGTTAAGGCTACAGTCCTGAGGAAGTTTCTAGGTAAAGGATACATTGGCCCCTATTTATCATGGTCTGGCGGACCTGATCCGACACTGCGGATCAGGTCCACCAGACCTCGCTGAATACGGCGAGCAATACGCTTGCCGTATTCAGCATTGCACCAGAAGCCGCCCCCTGCTGACTCGCGGCCGCCAGCAGGGGGGTGTCAATCAACCCGATCTTACTCGATCGGGTTGATTTCCGTGATGTGTGTCCGCCTGCTCAGAGCAGGCGGACAGGTTATGGAGCAGCGGTCTTTGTGACCGCTGCTTCATAACTGCTGTTTCTGGCGAGCCTGCAGGCTCGCCAGAAACACGGGGCATCAAGCTCCATTCGGAGCTTGATACATATGCCCCATTGAGTCCTGTACAAAGTCACAAGGCCAAGGTATGTACTTATGTAGTGATATAATACAACCCTAAGGGGTTAACAGGGTTGGGTCTCTTAAGTAAATTCCCTGGGATGAATTATGTCTTTTCTTTTGGATTGTTGAGCTGATCTTCTAGGTAGTGGTCACCACTCAGGAGCGGCTGTGTTGAGTGCAGAAGAGGTCTCAGGTAATTTGATGATTGGGTTCGGAGGCTGATATAGGTCAAGTGATTGAAGTTTCATGCCTTGATCCGGCGAGGAGATGATGTATGCGTGGTCTTCGTATTAGAAGAATATATTCACTGGGAAGCCCCACCTGTACTTTACATTATTTTGGTGTAGACTTTGGGTAAATTGTTGGAATGTGTGTCTCTTAGCTAGCGTATGTGGAGACAGATCTGGGAAAATTTGGATGGTGTGGTATGGGTCCTTCAGGTTTTTATTGAGGAAAGAGGTTCTAAGAAGGTTCTAAGAAGGTTCTAAGAAGTTTCTCTTTGAAGGTATAGTCCCAAAAAAAACAAAAAGAGAAAAGAGCGCAAAGCCACTCTAAGAGTAAAAGTTTTAATAAGTAAAAAAGCAGAAAATAAAAACAGATGTACAAGATGTACACAAAATAATATCACCAAGTAGTCCTCCACTGCAAGCTGTAAGAGTCTCAGCCTCGGTCCGCTATTTTCATCCTGTAGGGTACAGCGTACAGTAACCGCTTCATATGTCCCAGGAAAGCGGAGCAGCTTTTGAAGAAATTGCAGCTAGTATTGGGTAGGACTTACAAACTCCTCAACGTGTTTCTCCAGGTTCCGGCCAGCCTTTCTCAAGCGGTTATAGTCTAATAACTTCCTTATAAATCCAACCCGCTGTCAATGCAGGATACGTATCAGCATGTGATAGGTTGAATAGCATACACTACGTGTCGACTGAATAGCGTCTTTAGTAAATTCACATAAGAATTTTAGTTCTGTTTGTTAATAGAAGCCAATATGGATTGAAAAAGAATACTGACATTTCTGTATATGACATGTAGCCTAATAGCAAAATAATTGTATATGACTCTTAACATGACCGCACCGGAAAGTATGTATCATAGTGTAGTCACAAGAACATAAGCGGGGAGATAAAAGAAAATGAATATTAGTACATCATCTATTAAAAAAACAGACAATATTTAAAATGGACAATGTTTAAAGAGATGTAAACAATATAAAAATAACACAAACAATTGATGAATAAGCAATATTAAAAATATTGTAAACAATGTTTAAAACAAAAAGTTGTGACTTCCCTAAATAGAATGGGAACTGGGGGGGGGGGTATGCCCAGTACCCGACCCAAAGCAGTTAGCACTGCATGGTCATCCAGTTAGAATAGGAGTGAAATTGAACTGGTTTGCACAGTGTGGTTTGCTATTCCACTGTGTTTTATATGGAGGTGGATGATCCTTGAGAGGGTTCCTATGAGACCATCAACTGATTGTAGGTTGGAGTACTTCTGTACATGCTCGTCTCCTGGGGAGGTGCCACCTATGGGCGAAGCGGGTAAAAGGAATAGGGGTATGACCCGCAGGCAATGAGGGCCAGCGGGAAAGGGAGGAGAGGGGCTTAGTACTTAGAGTAGGTGGGTTGTAGGAAGTTGGTTGCTATGACAGAGCTATAAACCAACCACTACTCCAAGGAGTTTCAGTGGATGTCTTCAATAGTAATTGGTGCTGCAGGCACTGAATAGTATTGAGGACTATGGCCTATATTCAGATAATTAGTGTAGATGGTACAGCTTCACTCAATAACGCTGTCAATGCATCTTTGAGCCTGGGTAATATGACAGGCCTGGGTTTATGAAGCAACAGTCTGCCCTATGATATATGGGCCTCCTAGGAAGAGCTCAGGTTAGAGCAGCTGCAATGAAGGTGGTTGTGTGCAGTGTTGTGCTCAGCTGCGTAGGTGAGAAGGCCTCAGTAGAATCTTTGGTTCTTAGGCCCCACTAGGCTGTGCTATGTGCCAGAGTAGTGAAGTTGCTCTCAAAGGCAGGTGAGGAGTGTTCCGATTAAGCTGCCTCTACTGAGTGTGGAGTACTGAGTCTTGGGTAGGGTATTGGGACTGGCTTCTTTAAAGTCTAGGCCACACTAGGCCGTGCTCGTATCGCAATAGGGTGGCGGTTCTAAAAGACTGGTGTAGTGAGTCCCGCTTAAGCTGCCTTTATTGGAAGGTTAGTGCCGTGTCTTAGATGAGATGTGGGCACTGGCTGAAGGCCCCCCTGATTGGAGCGTAACTACCAGGCTCTGGGCAAAATGTATGGTATGCATGGTAAGGAGAGTCTATGAGGCTGTATGAGCTCTGATGACAAAGTGGTCAGAATCTATCTGCCCCAAGTGTGGATGGGTGTCAGGGGTGACTTACTGTCTAGCGTTCTTCTTAGCGGGTCCTAGAAAATACAGTGACTGTTCTGTGGTGATCTGGGCGCTACTCCTGCATCCGTGTGCTGGATGAGAAGTTGTGGCAATATGGAGGCCTTTTGCACGCTATGGAGCACTTTTTGAGTGAGCGCAAGGTAAAGGGGTCTTCTGCTGTATTCGGCTCAGAGTTATAGGTCACAGTCTCTGCAGATGGATGAGGTTGGTGGTAGACTTGTAAAGTTGAACCAGAGTCTAGAGTTACTCTTAGGTTGCCGCGTTATCACGGAACATTTGCGTAGATCCCAGCTGCCAAAGTTCACTAAAGTAGATTACCGGATTAGACACTGTGCATTAGGTTCCTAGATTGCGGCAAAATAGTGTCATGGATCCTCCACTTAGCATCATGTTACTTACAATTGTGCACTTCTCCTTTAAGATGCTCCATCCATCTTCATATCCACTATATAATCTCCACACTCATTCAGCTCCCTGCTTGGTATTGCAGTCACGTTCCTACTGCAGATTCTCCTAAGCCTCATCTACGTATCTGAACTAACTTTAGTCTAACTGCCTACTTTGAGTCTCAACAGGAATTCCCCTCTAGCCGTTTCCTAAGCTGCTCGTATTCCAGAGTTCTGGGATTTCTTCACACGCCATCAGGGAACCAGCGAGGACCGCAGCTTGCTGTCGCAACTTCGAAACTATCTCTGCAAGGTAAAGCTACCAATAACTTATTCCGGTTCTCACTCTCCTCTTATCATCCAAGCTTCCTTCATATTAAGCTGATCATATTGTTAACTTTCACGCTGCTCAGACATGTTGATACTAAGTTTCATTCTACCTATTTTTGATAACCGCTACATAGTGTATACACTTGCTACATAAGGTTAATTAAGTGAATAGTGCTGCTGCAATTTCAGTATTTATTACATGTGGCAGCAATAGCTCTATTTAAACTTAAAACTTAACCTTCTAATAAGTTCTTCCTGATTACTGGGAATTATTACACTACTCATTTCGGTTGTTGATGTTAAATTCCAGGAATCTAATTAATACATCCTAACAATTTATTTGAGTGAATTTATTCAGCAGTTGTGGTTCATGACAAGATTATGCTTATATTTACAGACTGACAACTTGAGGCCTGATAAATAGTGAGCAAATTATCCTCCAGATTACAAGTTTTGTGCTAAACAGGATGCAAAACAAAAGGTGCGTTACTTCACCCCTATAGCGCTGCTATTACGAGTTTCTGAAAAGCCTCCTTGTGTATGGTGGCATTAAGCTCCATACCGCACAAAATCCAAGGGATGCTTTGACGTCAATGGGAGAGAGTGTTAGAAAAATAACACCTGAAGTGCGGAATGGCGATCGCCGTAACACAGTCCCATTGATGTCTATGGGGAAAAAACATAATTTATGCTTACCTGATAAATGTATTTCTCTTGTAGTGTATCCAGTCCACGGATCATCCATTACTTGTGGGATATTCTCCTTCCCAACAGGAAGTTGCAAGAGGATCACCCACAGCAGAGCTGCTATATAGCTCCTCCCCTCACTACCATATCCAGTCATTCGACCGAAACAAGACGAGAAAGGAGAAACCATAGGGTGCAGTGGTGACTGTAGTTTAATTAAAATTTAGACCTGCCTTAAAAAGGACAGGGCGGGCCGTGGACTGGATACACTACAAGAGAAATAAATTTATCAGGTAAGCATAAATTATGTTTTCTCTTGTTAAGTGTACCCAGTCCACGGATCATCCATTACTTGTGGGATACCAATACCAAAGCTAAAGTACACGGATGATGGGAGGGACAAGGCAGGAACTTAAACGGAAGGAACCACTGCCTGTAGAACCTTTCTCCCAAAAACAGCCTCCGAAGAAGCAAAAGTGTAAAATTTGTAAAATTTTGAAAAGGTGTGAAGTGAAGACCAAGTCGCAGCCTTGCAAATCTGTTCAACAGAGGCCTCATTTTTAAAGGCCCAGTAGAATGAGTAGAATGAGGTGTAATCCTTTCAGGGGGCTGCTGTCGAGCAGTCTCATAGGCTAAGCGTATTATGCTCCGAAGCCAAAAGGAGAGAGAGGTTGTCGAAGCTTTTTGACCTCTCCTCTGTCCAGAGTAAACGACAAACAGACCAGATGTTTGACGAAAATCTTTAGTAGCCTGTAAGTAAAACTTCAAGGCACGGACTACGTCCAGATTATGCAAAAGACGTTCCTTCTTTGAAGAAGGATTAGGACACAATGATGGAACAACAATCTCTTGATTGATATTCCTGTTAGAAACCACCTTAGGTAAAAACCCAGGTTTGGTACGCAGAACTACCTTGTCTGAATGAAAAATCAGATAAGGAGAATCACAATGTAAGGCAGATAACTCAGAGACTCTTCGAGCCGAGGAAATAGCCATCAAAAACAGAACTTTTCAAGATAAAAGTTTAATATCAATGGAATGAAGGGGTTGAAACGGAACTCCCTGAAGAACTTTAAGAACCAAGTTTAAGCTCCACGGGGGAGCAACAGTTTTAAACACAGGCTTAATCCTAACCAAAGCCTGACAAAATGCCTGGACGTCTGGAACTTCTGCCAGACGCTTGTGCAAAAGAATTTTTACAGTGTATGTAATAAGTTAGCAGAGCATTGCACCCACTTGCAAATGGATGATTAACCCCTTAATACCAAAAACGGAATAACAAATGACAAAAGCGTTTTTTTAAACAGTCACAACAACTGCCACAGCTCTACTGTGGCTTTTTACCTCTCTCAATACGACTTTTGAAGCCTTTTGAGCCCTTCAGAGAAGTCCTGGATCATGCAGGAAGAAGCTGGATGTCTGTGTCTGTAATTGTTGCTGTGCAAAAAAATGCCAAAATAGGCCCCTCCCACTCATATTACAACAGTGGGAAGCCTCAGGGAACTGTTTCTAGGCAAAATTCAAGCCAGCCATGTGGAAAAAAACTAGGCCCCAATAAGTTTTATCACCAAACATAATTAAAAAACGATTAAACATGCCAGCAAACGTTTTAAAATACACTTTTATAAGAGTATGTATCTCTATTAATAAGCCTGATACCAGTCGCTATCACTGCATTTAAGGCTTTACTTACATTACTTCGGTATCAGCAGCATTTTCTAGCAAATTCCATCCCTAGAAAAATATTTTAACTGCACATAGCTTATTACAGGAAAACCTGCACGCTATTCCCCCTCTGAAGTTACCTCACTCCTCAGAATATGTGAGAACAGCAAAGGATCTTAGTTACTTCTGCTAAGATCATAGAAAACGCAGGCAGATTCTTCTTCTAAATACTGCCTGAGATAAACAGTACACTCCGGTACAATTTAAAAATAACAAAAAAATATAAAACACCACAGTCCTCTTACGACCTCCATCTTAGTTGAGAGTTGCAAGAGAATGACTGGATATGGCAGTGAGGGGAGGAGCTATATAGCAGCTCTGCTGTGGGTGATCCTCTTGCAACTTCCTGTTGGGAAGGAGAATATCCCACAAGTAATGGATGATCCGTGGACTGGATACACTTAACAAGAGAAAAAAAAGTTACATTCAAACCTAATACCCCAACATAAACCCCAAGTCTAAACACCCCTAATCCGCTGCTCCCCAACATCGTCGACCCCTAAATTAAGTTATTGACCCCTAATCTGCCGCTCCCGACATCGCCACCGCCAATAAAAGTTATTAACCCCTATTCCGCCGCTCCCCGACATCGCTGCCACTATAAAGCTTTTAACCCCTATTCCCTCGCACCCCGACATCGCCGCCATTATAATAAAGTTATTAACCCCTATTCCCCCGTACCCCGACATCGCCGCCAATATAATAAAGTTATTAACCCCAATGGGGGGTAGTTATCATCGTGTCAACTTTCCTGCCTTCGCCGGCCCAATACGCTCGCCTACCTTCGCCGCCGCGGACCTGAAAAAATACGCCTAAGTTATCAAAAAAAGCTGTCAAAAAGCTGCGGGGCGATGAGCAGCGGACTGTGAGAGTTATCACTCATCCGATCTCGCTGCTCTTCGGCTGTTTGACAGCTTTCTTGCTAGCCTGTCACTAAGCACTCACACTAAACTACACTGCTCTAACCCCTATACCGGCACCCCCGGAGCCCCCCGCAACTAAATAAAGTTACTAACCCCTAAACCGCCGCTCCTAGACCCCGCCGCAAGTCTTATAAATGTATTAACCCCTAAACTGCCGCTCCTAGACCCTGCCGCAACTCTGATAAATGTATTAACCCCTAAACCGCCGCTCCCGGACACCGCTGCCACCTACATTATACCTAGTAACCCCTATCCTGCCCCCCCTATACCGTCGCCCTCTATAATAAAGTTATTAACCCCTATCCTGCTGATCCCGCACCTCGCCGCAAATAAATAGTTTAACCCCTAAACCGCCGCTCCCTGAACCCGCCGCAACCTATATTAAATTTATTAACCCCTATCCTGCCCCCCCTACACCGTTGCCACCTATAATACATTTATTAACCCCTATCCTGCCCCCCACTACACCGCCGCCACTGTAATAAATTTATTAACCCCTAAACCTAAGTCTAACACTAACCCTAACACCCCCCTAACTTAAATATTAATTAAATAAATCTAAATAATATTTCTATTATTAACTAAATGAATCCTATTTAAAACTAAATACTTACCTTTAAAATAAACCCTAATATAGCTACAATATAAATAATAATTATATTCTAGCTATCTTAGGATTTATTTTTATTTTACAGGCAACTTTCAATTTATTTTAACTAGGTACAATAGCTATTAAATAGTTATTAACTATTTAATAGCTTACCTAGCTAAAATAAACTGAAATTTACCTGTAAAATAAATCCTAACCTAAGTTATAATTACACCTAACACTACACTATACTTTAATAAATTATTCATATTTAAAACTAAATACTTACCTGTAAAATAAACCCTAATATAGCTACAATATAAATAATAATTATATTGTAGCTATCTTAGGATTTATATTTATTTTACAGGTAACTTTGTATTTATTTTAGCTAGTTAGAATAGTTATTAAATAGTTATTAACTATTTAATAACTACCTAGCTAAAAGAAATACAAAATTACCTGTAAAATAAATCCTAACCTAAGTTACAATTAAACCTAATACTACACTATCATTAAATTAATTAAATAAACTACCTACAAATAACTACAATTAAATACAATTACATAAACTAACTAAAGTACAAAAAATAAAAAAAGCTAAGTTACAAAAAATAAAAAAATAAGTTACAAACATTTTACAAATATTACAACAATTTTAAGCTACTTACACCTAATCTAAGCCCCCTAATAAAATAACAAACCCCCCCCAAATAAAAAAATGCCCTACCCTATTCTAAATTAAATAAAGTTCAAAGCTCTTTTACTTTACCAGCTCTTTTGCCTGTAAAAGAAAAATACACCCCCCCCAACATTAAAACCCACCACCCACATACCCCTAATCTAACCCAAACCCCCCTTAACATAACCTAACACTAATCCCCTGAAGATCATCCTACCTTTAGTTGTCTTCACTCAGCCGAGCCACCGATGACTGAAGAGGACATCCGGACCGGCAGAAGTTATCCTCCAAGGGGCGCTGAAGAAATCTTCCATCCGATGAAGTGATCCTCCAAGCGGCGCTGAAGAAATCTTCCATCCGGAGCGAGGTCATCTTCCAAGAGGCGCTGAAGAAGTCTTCTATCCGGGCGAGGTCATCGTCGAAGCCGGGTCTTGAATCTTCATCCCGCCGACGCGGAACATCCTCCTTTCCTGACGAACTACCGACGAATGAAGGCTCCTTTAAGGGACGTCATCCAAGATGGCGTCCCTTCAATTCCGATTGGCTGATAGTATTCTATCAGCCAATCGGAATTAAGGTAGGAAAAATCTGATTGGCTGATGGAATCAGCCAATCAGATTCAAGTTCAATCCGATTGGCTGATACAATCAGCCAATCAGATTGAGCTCGCATTCTATTGGCTGATCGGAACAGCCAATAGAATGCGAGCTCAATCTGATTGGCTGATTGGATCAGCCAATCGGATTGAACTTGAATCTGATTGGCTGATTCCATCAGCCAATCAGATTTTTCCTACCTTAATTCCGATTGGCTGATAGGATTCTATCAGCCAATCGGAATTGAAGGGACGCCATCTTGGATGACGTCCCTTAAAGGAGCCTTCATTCGTCGGGAAAGGAGGATGTTCCGCGTCGGCGGGATGAAGATTCAAGACCCGGCTTCGACGATGACCTCGCACGGATAGAAGACTTCTTCAGCGCCTCTTGGAAGATGACCTCGCCCGGATGGAAGATTTCTTCAGCGCCGCTTGGAGGATCACTTCATCGGATGGAAGATTTCTTCAGCGCCCCTTGGAGGATAACTTCTGCCGGCCCGGATGTCCTCTTCAGTTCCATCGGTGGCTCGGCTGAGTGAAGACAACTAAAGGTAGGATGATCTTCAGGGGATTAGTGTTAGGTTATTTTAAGGGGGGTTTGGGTTAGATTAGGGGTATGTGGGTGGTGGGTTTTAATGTTGGGGGGGGGTTGTATTTTTCTTTTACAGGCAAAAGAGCTGAACTTTGGGGCATGCCCCCACAAAAGGCCCTTTTAAGGGCTGGTAAGGTAAAAGAGCTTTGAACTTTTTTAATTTAGAATAGGGTAGGGCATTTTTTTATTTTGGGGGGGGTTGTAATTTTATTAGGGGGCTTAGATTAGGTGTAAGTAGCTTAAAATTGTAATATTTGTAAAATGTTTGTAACTTATTTTTTTATTTTTTGTAACTTAGCTTTTTTTATTTTTTGTACTTTAGTTAGTTTATGTAATTGTATTTAATTGTAGTTATTTGTAGGTAGTTTATTTAATTAATTTAATGATAGTGTAGTATTAGGTTTAATTGTAACTTAGGTTAGGATTTATTTTACAGGTAATTTTGTATTTCTTTTAGCTAGGTAGTTATTAAATAGTTAATAACTATTTAATAACTATTCTAACTAGCTAAAATAAATACAAAGTTACCTGTAAAATAAATATAAATCCTAAGATAGCTACAATATAATTATTATTTATATTGTAGCTATATTAGGGTTTATTTTACAGGTAAGTATTTAGTTTTAAATAGGAATAATTTATTAAAGTATAGTGAAGTGTTAGGTGTAATTATAACTTAGGTTAGGATTTATTTTACAGGTAAATTTCAGTTTATTTTAGCTAGGTAAGCTATTAAATAGTTAATAACTATTTAATAGCTATTGTACCTAGTTAAAATAAATTGAAAGTTGCCTGTAAAATAAAAATAAATCCTAAGATAGCTAGAATATAATTATTATTTATATTGTAGCTATATTAGGGTTTATTTTAAAGGTAAGTATTTAGTTTGAAATAGGAATAATTTAGTTAATAATAAAAATATTATTTAGATTTATTTAATTAATATTTAAGTTAGGGGGGCGTTAGGGTTAGACTTAGGTTTAGGGGTTAATAATTTTATTACAGTGGCGGCGGCGTAGTGGGGGGCAGGATAGGGGTTAATAAATTTATTATAGGTGGCGACGGTGTAGGGGGGGCAGATTAGGGGATAATACATTTATTATAGGTGGCGACGGTGTAGGGGGGGCAGATTAGGGGTTAATAAATTTATTATTGGTGGCGACGGTGTAGGGGGGGCAGATTAGGGGTTAATAAATTTATTATAGGTGGCGACGGTGTAGGGGGGGCAGGATAGGGGTTAATAAATTTATTATAGGTGGCGACGGTGTAGGGGGGGCAGGATAGGGGTTAATACATTTAATATAGGTTGCGGCGGGTTCAGGGAGCGGCGGTTTAGGGGTTAATACATTTATTATAGTTGCGGTGGGCTCCGGGAGCGGCGGTTTAGGGGTTAATATGTATAGAGTAGCTTGCGGTGGGCTCCGGGAGCGGCGGTTTAGGGGGTAATAACTTTATTTAGTTGTGGCGTTGTAGGGGGGACAGATTAGTGGTGTTTAGACTCGGGGTACATGTTAGGGTGTTAGGTGCAGACAGCTCCCATAGAAATCAATGGGATGTCTGTCAGCAGCGAACTTGTACTTTCGCTATGGTCAGACTCCCATTGATTCCTATGGGATCCGCCGCCTCCAGGGGCGGCGGATTGAAAACCAGGTACGCTGGGCCGTAAAAGTGCAGAGCGTACCTGCTAGTCATTTGATAACTAGCAAAAGTAGTGAGAATGTGCCGCACTTGTGTGCGGAACATCTGGAGTGACGTAAGAATCGATCTGTGTCGGACTGAGTCCGGCGGATCGAAGCTTACGTCACAAAATTCTACTTTTGCCGGTCTCGAGCCTTTGATAACTAAGGCGAATCAGCCTCGCCACAAATACGCTGCGGAATTCCAGCGTATTTGAGGTTGACGGCTTGATAACTACCCCCCTATGCCTCCACACCCCGACATCACTGCCACTAAAATAAAGCTATTAACCCCTATTCCCCCGCACCCTGACAACGCCGCCACTATAATAAAGCTATTAACCCCTATTCCGCCGCTTCCCAACATCGCCGCCACTATAATAAAGCTATTAACCTCCGGCCTCCCACATCTCCGCCACTAAATAAACCTATTAACCCCTAAACCGCCATCCCCCCAAATTGCAAAACACTAAATTAAACTATTAACCCCTAAACCTAACACCCCCTAACTTTAAATTAAAATTACAAAATAACTAATTTAAAAAAACAAACAAAAAAAAAAAAACTTACATGTGAAATAAATATAAACCTAACATTAAAGTATAAATTAACCTAACCTTACTATTCTAATAAAATTAAAAAAAAATACCTACCAATTAAAATATCAAAATTACAAATTTAAAAAAACCTAACACTATGAAAAAAATTCTAAATTACAACTAAAAAAACCCAAATCCTATGAAAAATTTAAAAAATCTAAGTTTACAAAAAATAATTAACACTGTAAAAAGAGCTGAATGCCATTTTAAGGGCAATGCCCATTCAAATGCCCCTTTAGGGGCAATGGGTAGCTTAGGTTTTTTTAGAGTTAGTTTTTTTTATTTTGGGGGGTTGGTTGGGTGGTGGGTTTTACAGTTGGGGGACTTTGTATTTTTTTTACAGGTAAAAGAGCTGCTTTCTTTAGGGCAATGCCCTACAAAAGGCCCTTTTAAGGGCTATTGGTAGTTTATTGTAGGCTAGGGGGTGTTTTTATTTTGGGGGGCTTTTTATTTTTATAGGGCTATTAGATTAGGTGTAATTGTTTTTATTTTTGATCATTTCGGGGTTAATAACTTTATTATAGTGTCGGCGATGTCGGGGAGTGGCGGTTTAGGGGTTAATAGGTTTATTTAGTGGCGGAGATGTGGGAGGTCGGAGGTTTAGGGGTTAATAACTTTATTTAGTGGCGGCGATGTCTGGGAGCGGCGGAATAGGGGTTGAAAATTTTATTATAGTTGCGGCGATGTTGAGGAGTGGCGGTTTAGGGGTTAATATATTTAAATAGTGTTGGCGATGTGGGTGGGCTGCAGATTAGGGGTTAATAACTTCATTTAATAGTCGCGATGTGGGCGGCAGATTAGGGGTCAATAGGTTTAATATAGTGTTTGCGATGCAGGAGGGCAGTGGTTTAGGGGTTAATAGGTTTAATATAGTGTTTGCAATGCAGGAGGGCAGCGGTTCAGGGGTTAATAGGTAGTTTAAGGGTGTTAGTGTACTTTGTAACGCTTAAGTTATGAGTTTTGTGAAACATTTGTTACACAAAATCCATAACTACTGGTCTCAGATGGCAGTATGGATCGTGTCGGTATAGGCTGTAACGCAAGCATTTTAGCCTCACTGCACAACCTGTAATCCTGCGCTATGGAAATCCCACGCAAAAATGTAATTTTTTTGAGTTCCGGATTGACGTTGCGTTACAGGCTAAAATGATTGCTGTATAACTATACCAACACAACTCGTAATATGCGTTCCTGGCCATTACGCTGAAATTGCCATTTTTTCAGCTTTAAAGGCTGCAACACAAAAACTCGTAATCTAGGTGTACGTTTTTTGGGGGTGTTGGGTACCTTATCTCTTGTTTGTCAGGAGAGCTCTGTTCTGTTGCGACTGTTCAGTCCCGTGGTTAGCTTTGTCTCAAGTCTGGGGTTCCTTAAGATTTCCCATATAATAAATCTTGAGTGGTGGCGGCTTAGAGATAGTGTGGGTGACATTTAAGGGGAGTTTGGGCATTTCTAAGTCTAGGACAGACTAGAGAGTGTTGTTAAACCTTGCACCAACTGAACTAAGTGGCTAGACTGTGAAAGATTGGTTAAAGTGGAAAGGGTCTGTTAACCCTTTCTGTGCCAACAAGTGACTGGTGCAGGGTTGGTTAACCCTGGTCATCACAGACCTCTATGTCTAAGAATGAACCATTTAATTTCCTTGTCATCAACTTCAGAGATTTGAGATCAGGATGGAAAATTAGACCTTAAGACAGAAGGTCTGACCACAGAGAAAAAGGTGAAGGAGGGCAGCTGGACATCTGAACTAGATCTGCATACCAAATCATGTGAGTCCAAGCTGGGGCAATCAGGATTCCTGATGATTTCTCCAGCATTATCTTGGAGATTACTCTGGGTAGAAGTACCAGAGAAGGAAACAGTCAAGCAAGCTGAAATGACCAAGGAGCTACTAGAGCATCTACTAACTCTGTTTGAGGGTCCCTGGACCTCGCAAAGTACCTGGGAAGTTTGATGTTCAAATGAGAGGGCATCAGATCTCTCTGGGAGACCCTAACACATCCTGGTGAAGAGACTACTCCCCTGGATGTAGAGATTGATGACTGAGAAAGTCTCCTTCCCATTTGTTCAACCATGGAATATGAATCACAGAGACAGAGACTAGACAGGAATTGGTTTCTGCCCAGGAGAAAATTTGAGGCATCTCAATCATTGCTAGGAAACTGAGTTTGCCCCCTGATGGTTGACATAAACTGCAGCTGTGACACTGACAGTCTCATCTCAATTTCCAGACGGACAATCTTTTCAACATAGGCCAAGCTCGAAGAGTTCTAGAACATTTATTCGTAACCTCGCCTCCTGAGGATCCCAAACTCTCAGAGACCCCCAAACAGCTCCCCAACCTGAGAGACTTGCATCTGTAGTGATCAAAGGCCAGGTACTACAAGCAAATGAAGCCCCCCTTGAATAATAAACTGATGATACAGCCACCTAGTTAGAGGCTGACTTGTACTAGGATCCAAAAATATCCTTTGAGATAGTCGAGTATAATATCTGCACCATTGATGCAGCATACAAAGCTAAAGAGGCCTCGTGAAAATGTGTACACAGAATTGCATCTGAAGCTGCAATCATGAGACCTAGGACCTCCATACAAAGAAAAACCAAGGGAAAAGAGAAAGACTGAAGGTTCAAGCTGACCAATTAAACAGAGAGAGAGACTGAAGGTACAAGCTGACTAATTAAACCTTCTCTCTGCTCTGTTAGAGAAATACTCATGGAGACTGATTCTATTTGAAAACCCAAAAGAGTTACTTTTGTTTGAGGAATCAAAGACCTTTTTGAAAAATTGATCCCCCAACCATGTTGTTGAAAAAGGAAAAGATGGAGCTTCATCCAAAATGTCATCCATGTATGGAGACTCTGCAGTATCCTGAGTTCTGATCACAGACAAAAAGGCACCCAGAACCTTTGTGAATATTCTTGGAGCTGTAGCCAGATTAAATGGTAAGCAACAAACTGAAAATGCTTGTCCAGAAAGGCAAGTCTCAGAAACTGGTAATGTTCCCTGTGAATTGGAACATGAATGTAAGCATCCTTCAAATCTATTGTGGACATTAACTGAATCTGCTGAACAAAAGGCAGAATAGTCTGAATAGTTTCCATCTTGAAAGATGGAATACTTACAAACTTGTTCACAGCGTTCAGATCCAGGACTGGTCTGAAAGTACCTTCCCTTGAAAAATAAAAAGAAGATTTGAATAAAATCCCATCTCCTGTTCCTGAAACTGGTACAATCCATCCCATAGTTTCCAGATCTGAGACAGACTGGAAAAAGGCATGAGCTTTTAAAGGATTAATTGGAACATTGGACAGATAAAACCTTCCTCTGGGAGTCCTTGTTCTGAATGCTATCAATTACATTCTCCTGTAATGAACAAACAGAAGCAGCATTAATACCCAAATAAACAGCATTAGGTTGGTCAGAGAACATTAACAAATCTAAACATGAGTCACATAAATGAGCTGGAGAAGGCACCTCTTTTTTACAAAAGCACACCTAAATATAAAAAGGTATTCAGGGGACTCAGTTTCTAGGGTATATTTAGGGACATAATCAGACATCCATTATAGATTTTAACAAAGCAATGCAATAAACACTATTACTCATTAAAAAGCTATTGAGGAATGTAAATAACTTACCCCCTCCTAAGCAGTCTTTAAAAATAACTCACAGGGGCAATGCACACTAAGCTGAACTGAAAAATAAAACAGGATAAATTAACATCATATACGACATACAGATAACGCTCATCGGAATGAAGAAATGCGCACGAAAAAACCTGACAGCTATAAAGGATTTAAAGTGCCAAAACCCAGCATGAGTAAAACCCAGGATGTACATGCGCTAACCTGACCTGCGTTAACTAGTCGAGACATGAAAATAAACTATAGTAAAACTAATGGGACGTGCACTAACCAGACAAGCAAGTGCATGAAAAACGAAGCACTCTCAAAAAAGATGATGCTTGCAAAAGTAAAAGATTCTGTCTCAGGGTCATATATATTAGCAAATATAACAGCAATAAGAGCCAATAACATAGCTATAGAGTGTCTGAAATGTTAATAAATGACATTCGTCCACTAGCAAATAAGCAGCAGACAGCCAGATTAGTACTGAAACATATCAGCAGTGGTTATGCAAAAGAAGTATTTTGTAGATCTATAGAGGGAGGCAAATGACAAGTCCCTGCGACCAATTATGGAAGGTTTATGATACATTTTCCATGAGGTAAAAAAAAATAAACAATTACAAATGTTACCCCATATACATCCCGCTGACAAACACTGTACTCTGGGGAACTGGGCCTCAAAATACACTGAAAGCCCTGCTCTCTGAAGAATCAAATGCATATCTTTGTTCTTTAGTCACCTCCAGCGGAAGCAAAGTAAAGACTGAGGTATGTGTGAGGTAGGAGGTGTTTTATATGGCTCTTGGGGTTTAGGGATGTTTGACTTCTCCTAGTGGCAGAGAAGAGACATTTCCAGGATTAATGAATCGTTGACACTCGCCACCTGTATGAAAGAAACAGCAACCAGTCCCCATCAACCTCCTGCGTCCCTGATACCCAGCCACAAATGCTGGGAGGTATGCACAAGTAGGTGACATTCCCCTTACCTGACACCTATAAACACACTTCTAAGTATATATATATATATATATATATATATATATATATATATATATACATACACACACACACACATACATATATATATATACACATTCACACACACACATAGTGGATTGTATATACTGTGCATATGTAAATAAAAATTATTCTAATATCCCTTGAAGAGGGGTTTCAAGAGGTGTAGACTGCTCTGGATTGAAAAACTTTACAAGTCGTGACAAAAAAAAAAAAAAAACAGTTCTCAAATGTTTATTTTGCATACTGATTGTTTGCAAACCAGTGCTTGACTGTCTATATACATTATACAACTATAAAGAAATTACTTACAATGGTTGCACTTTCTTGCCATTTTTTTACATTTGGAATCGTACAGCATGTTGCTCCATAAAGGAAGTTTACTATAAATGCTACTTGAATTTTTAATATGTAGACCTTCTGAAACGTTCACTAATAACACTGCACTCTGCAACATTCCCCACTGATGCAAGGAAGGAAAACATCCGTGTTATAAATGCTACATTTATTCTTATCGGTCTTTAAAAACAGATATTCAGATAAAACATGAATACCTGTATTTTTTTTTTTTTTTTTTTTTTAAAAGACAAATCTTCAAGAAAACATTCAAATCACTCATACTTCAGAGTCGTTTATCTCACTACAGTGGTGCATTTGTATTATGGGACATTGCCCCCACTCTATCAAAATAAAGTAGGGTGGGGGATATGGTCTGATGACCTGGGAATTGGGAGGTGTTGTGTTAAGGAATAAGAACTTATTTTCAATGCTTGCATTGAGGTTTGGGGTGAAATTAACTTCTTCATTAGCATCACGTGCATTTGGTGAGGTGGCAGCAAATAATGTAATAATGTTACATTTTTATATCTTTAAATGAATCCAAATATTTTTCAAACATAAATCTAGTTTGGGATCCTAGGAATATTTTACAAAGATATATGAAACATTTTACTTCATTGTGAAGCATAAACTGTATCTTATACAAATTAAGAGCAAGATTACAAGTGAAGCGGTCATTATCGATCCTGATCGCTAGAACTTTTTGCGCACGGCGGGTAGGGCTGGTATCACAAGTTGAAAGTAAAAATTGTTTGCATGAAACCCAGGAGTACACAAAACGTTAACCAGAGGATATTGCATTTGTGATATCATATTCACCCTATTGAATTTAATGGCGCAGTAATTTAAAAAAAAAACCTTAACACCTATACTCGCGCATTAACCCCCATCACAATAAGCCCCCTACTCTAATAACCCGTAAACTGCTACATCCCCCTAATTTTTTTAACCCCTAAACCACCACATCCCCATCAAAAACTATCCTGCTACACTATTAACACCTAATCCACCACATCCCCCGTCGCAAACTACCCCGCTACACTAATTAACCCCTAATTCTCCACATCCCACATTAAAAAATACCCTGCTACACAATTAACCCCTAATCCACCATATCCCCCCAATGCAAACTACCCGCTATACTAGTAACCCCTAATCCACCATTACCCCAACACAATGACCACCCCAACCTATTAACCCCTAACCACCACAACCCCCTACCACAAACTACCACCTTAACCTATTAACCCACTAACCACCCCACCCCCCCATCGCAAACAACCACCTAACTGCTACCCCCCTAAGATCCTTAACCTAAGACCAAAAAAAAAAAAAAAAGTAAAAGCCCATTTCTAACAATAAAATTAACATAGTAACATACATAGTAACATACATAGATGAGGTTGAAAAAAGACCGAAGTCCATCGAGTTCAACCTATAAAGTAGATTAAATAAAAAGCCCCCACTTAAAAAAAAAAAATATATTAAAACTAAAACCTAGATTTGTCAAGCAGTGCCATAGTTGAAGTAAACACAGCTCTTTTCAACAACAACAAAAAAATAAATATATACTAAAACCAAAGTAACCCCCCGCCAAAAAAAAAGAACCTATCTTTTAAAAAATCCTACAAATGCCCTACTCACTCAGAGTAATTTTATTATAGTTTTTTTTTTTAAAGGGTAATTTTTTTAGTATAGGGCTTTTACTAGTAGTTTTTTGTTTTAATTTTTTTGTAATGGTAGTGCTTTTTTAGTTTTTGTAACCTACTGGGTCTTAGGTTAGGGGTCTTGGGGAGGTAAAGTAGTTTAGGGGTAATTTGTGATGGAATATTTTGGTGGTTAGGGGTAGTCTGCAATGGGGGTAGTGGCATTTTAGGTGTTAAGTAGAGTAGGAGGTTATTGCGGTAGGGCTATTGGCGGTTTAGGGGTTAAGCAGAGTAGGGAGTTTATTGCGAAAGGGTAATAGTGGCTTAGGGGTTAAGCAGAGTAAGGAGTTTATTGCGATGGGGTGTGGTGGTTAAGGGGTTAATAGTGCAGGGGGTGCATAGTGTAGGTGGAAAAACTATTTTTGTTTGTATGGTTAGTGCAACTTTTTTCTCAGCCCAAACAGCTTAAAGTTTGAACGTAAAATGCGATTGCGTTCAATCAATGGTTCTTTGTTGCACTTTTGCCCAAGACTAGCAATCTAAAAAACGCTGCTACTTAACTAGTAGCTGCTATTTAACCCACAAAGCATTGCTGGTCATGACTGTAAACTGCCATTGATTCAATCAGCAGTGCTAATCATAAAAGCATATTGAAATCAAAAGCTTAAAACAGGGTTAACAGAACAGAACATTACCACATGCTAACTGCAAATCAAGTTACAATTGCAGGAAGTGAACAAGAAAAACTTATCTGTTCACATCATTTTCATAGTAAGTTTTAAATTGTGTGTACTTTATTTTTTTTGTTTCTTACACTCACAATACATAACACATTCCAGGGATTTATAGGGGGAAGTTCTCCATTCAGAACAGGATTCTAACCACAAAAAGCAACTATGAGCGATTTCTATCTCAGTGAAGCATTCACAGCAAGATCAAATTAGAAGAATCACTGGTGGGTATTTAAGTCTGTCTAACCTTGACAGTAAACCCCTTAAGCACTAAGCCATTTCTCACCTCTTTGTTTAAAGTTGTTTTTTAGTCTGTTGCTCTCTTTTGCATGTAAACATCAAAATAAAAGATTTTTGTGTGATTTACTTCCACAAATCATACCTTGTTTTTTTCAGCAGATTGAGGACTTTCATAAAATAATTGTAGTTTGCAAAAATACCCAAATATGGCAAATAGTCACTTTATGAAATTCAAAAAAATGTTTGTTTAACCCTTTCATGCCGGGTTTAATTTGTCTACATCGAAACAACGTTCTGATGTAAACAAATTGAAATCACGCGATCGTGTATGTGATTGAGAGATTTAAATGATGGGATTGGGTCAGGGGGGTGAGCCTACAATGCTAAGCATGCCCACCATGACCTTATCCCATCCAGTAAGCGGCAAGGACGTTCCATGCCATCCTAACAGCGCTAAAGCCTTGTCTTTAGCATATGCAGTAAAAAAAGAACAATGGCGTTGTTATTTATAAAGTATTTTAGGCACACAATTTACTATTTCGCATTTAGCATCAGTTCAGCTTCTCAAAACATCCATATGCAATTAAATTTAAAAAATCCAATTAACATTAAATAAAATATTTTATATTTTTGCATCATCATGCAATTGACATAGATCACACTTCATACACATAGGGGTGCCAGGTGTCCAGTATTCAACCAGACAGGCAAGTATGTTAGCAGGCTATCCAGTAAAATCTCTACAAAAATAACGGACACTTAAATGTCCATTTTTTTCAAGTCCCATAAGTGCCAGCTCAATGTAAAAGGTCTTATGTGCCTTTGTGCATTACAGATATGGCCCTGAAAGAAGTGACACTCTGTAGGCGCTAATCTGTGAGTTAATGGCAGCCCTGCAAGGTAAATAAAGAGTTATTGGCAGTCATGCGGGTGTTTAATCATCTGTGTGTTCCTGGCAATCAAGGGGGTCAAGTAATTACTGTGTACTACGTGTGTTACTTGCTGTCAAAGAGGAACAATTATTCATGTGAGAGTTTCTAGCAGTCAAGTAGATAAAATAACTGCACAGTTGTGGAAAATATACATGGTGGGGTCAACTTCTGGGCCTAAGGTAACGCTGGGGGGGGGGGGGGGGGGATCCATTGCATAACCCTACCTACCACCAGTGCCTAGTTATGGTCACCTACAGGTTGTCTATTTTTGTGAAGGAGAGATGGCAAACCTACTTACACATGTACAATATACAGCTCCTATAGGTAAATTATTCATGTACTAGTTTCACTCTATTATTGTTACTAAAGTTTCACACATGTAATTGTATTGTCATTAAATACTGTCTAAAGGGATGATTTACATTACATAGTTATACTAAGTTAGCATAGATATTTAGGAAAGGGAGCCTCTTTAACATTAGATACATAATAGATACTTGTCAAAAGATTTTAAATCTTATGAGAAATTAAAATTTTCTTTGAAAATGTAACTTTTATTTGTTTTTTAGTAAATAGGATCTGATTTAACCGGACCTAGCACATACAATAATTAAAATTACTTCACTGAATAATTTTGGAGTTAATGATCAAGGGGAAAGATTATAATTATATAGCTATAAATGTGGGGGGGGAAACAACGGTATCCTGCAAGTCTTGTTGCTTATATTAAAGGGTCATTAAACACAAAATGTAAACTACATGATTATGAACCTTCATATATAAGAATAATTTTGCAATGAAAACAGTAGCTTGATTTTTTCAAATGAGCATATTGTGGAGTAAAATAGGAGACACCGCTCCTGTGAAGGAACCACTGACACACGTGTCACATTAACGCTTCTTCTATTTTACCCCCCATGATGCAGCGTTCTCCAATACATTTATGTGTCCGAGTTGCATTAATATAAATTGTGAGACTAGATAAGTATTAAAAGTTATCAGATCCCGGATTGTATGAGTTTAGCCACAGTTTGGCGCATGTATGATGTCTTACTAAGTGTTATTTCTGATATGGAAGAATGAATGTGCTGATATAGTCACTTTACACAATTTGGTAAAACACAAGGACCTAACAAGAGGCAGATTATTTAAACCAATTAATCTATTCATACACTAAAAAGTGTATTACAGTTGCTACCACTAATATCGCATAAGACACTGCAGCAATGTGTTTATAATTCCAACTTATATATATATATACACACACACACACATATAATATATATATTCACTGGTGATTTCATTAGGATTATACAAAGGGGAATTTGATTTATTGATATTATGGATACCATTGTGTTTTCCCCACATGTATAGATATATAATTATAATCTTTCCCCCTTGATTATTAAAACAAATTATCCAGTAAAGTAATTTTGACTATTTTATGTGCTAGGTCCGGTCAAATCAGATCCTTGTTACTGAAAAACAAATTTACATTTTCATCAAAAATGTTAATTTTCTCATAAGGGGCCAGATTACTAGTGGAGCGCAAAATTGCTCTCTTTCGTTTTATTTGCTCTCCACTAGTAATATCAAATGTGCGCTGGTATTATAAGTAGAGTGCAATGCGAACGCGACCTTGCGTTCACATTGCATGGAAGCTTTGCACGCTTCCATAGGCTCCAATGGGAGCCTCATTCTCATGCAGTGATTATGGCCGATAACCTAGCACAGCGAAGGGGGTACGTCGCGCAGCGATGGGCAGTAAATTTTAAATATATATGTAAATTAATATATATTTATGTGTTTATATACATATATTGAGACGCACTCAACTGAGACAAAACAAAAAGCTAGAAAAAGTTCCATACTTGTCCACAAGGCCAGTGCAACTCAGGGTGTAGTCTCTTTTAGTACATTATACCTTTCACAGAGAAAAAAATATCCTGTAGCATATCAGTCTAATACTGCCCAATGACAGTCCAGCGCCAAAATACCAGGCAATTTTTCTCTGAACAAGAGAAAACAACAAACCCCAGACGTACGTTTCGGCCTCCTTTGGGCCTCATCAGTGAGGTGCAGTTGCATCTCTCTAGTGCATATCAGCAAGGAGTCCATGTCTGATTTCCCCTTTTTACTTATATGGAAATCCAAGATTAATTTGCATACAAACAAGAAAATAGAGAGACACACTCACCTGAGAAAGGAAAAAAAAAGCTAGACAAACTTATGCCTTTCACAGAGAAAAAAATATCCTGTAGCAGTCTGATCCTGCCCAATGACAGTCTAGTGCCGAAATACCAGGCAATTCTTCTCTGAACAATAGAAAACAAACCCCAGACGTACATTTCGGCCTACGTTTTCTTGTTTGTATATACATATATTACCACATAAATATATATGTATATAAAAACATATAATATATATATTTCTAGTAATAACACAGACAGGCCCCATAGACCGCAATGTAAAAATTTTTTTGTAACACCCCAGATCCTCTCAGTTTAAGTGCTTAAAACTGCTTCATGCAGTTATATTCAATAAAAATAAAGATGCTATTGTTTATTATTTTACAAAAGGAACCTCACATTTTATTTTGGGGGCAATTGGGGAAAATTTCTAAAAATTAACCAGAGGTCTAACCTCTGGTTAATTTTTGGAATGCTAATTGCTACTGAGAGCTTGCGGTAGCATTAACCAGCCACTCGTAATGGCTGGTTATTTAAGGTGCCCGTAAACGGCCCATTTGCGGCGCACGTTAAATTAGTGCTCCACTTATAATCTAGCCAAGAATCTTCTGACAAGTATCTGTTATGTATCTAAAGTGAAAGAGGCTCTCTTTCCTATGTATCTATTATACCTTTGTAACATTTCTAATGTTGCCTCGGACGCAGCTCTGTCTTACAATTTAAGCCACAGGATAAAAAATAAGTTTTCCCCATTGTCTAAAGTCACTATAATTTACATTACACCTTTGTTACAGGTGGGGATCCAGCATTTAACACTCCACAATGAAGAATAGTAAAACGTCTCTTGGCGAGACTGCCTTCAAACACTGATTTTTAGCCCTTTATAACATTTCACCGACAATTTCGATCGCAATGTGGATCCCTTTATAAGGTAGCCCTATTGTGACTATGCTTTTAGCATGGGTCCTAAGCTTTTTCCATAAATCCTAGAAGTGTCAACTGTTCTTTGGTTTCCACTCAAGGTAATGTTTTTCCTTATCTGCTTAAAAACCAAATGATAATTTATTTTACACGGAGTCCTACTTTGAAGTTGATATCTATTTAGAAGATTCTTTGAATATATGCCTCCTCCACACTGCCGAGATACGCATTCACTGGTGATATGGGCGGATTGTTAAACAGGTAGTGATCCCTATTGTTTCCTATAGAGAGAACGTCGCCACTTGTCTGAACAGTCAGGGTCAGCTCACTTTTTTATAACATATTGCCCGAAAGATGGATTGCTAGAAAAAAAGGGGGGGGGGGGCATTTCTCATGGCTGACATAATCAATGTATGGAAACGATAAGCAGGTTTTTTCTAGTGATTATCTTCCATCTGTTTTATTTCCCTTTACATTTAGTCCCTTTAAATGGTTACTTTAACCTATTGCCCAAGTCTGTATATATAATAATATTTGTTCAGGTATAAAATATAAGATGACTATAAATAAGTACATCTATTTGTGTGTGTGTGTATGTGTATATATATATATATATATATACATATACATATACACACTCTGTACAATTATATTTTCAGCAAAGCAATTTCCTCTCTTTCCACCTTTTTCCTATGGGACATTAAGGGTTAAATATCTTTTAGGAGGGTATACACATTGATTTCTCCTGTTTATTGTAATCATATTCAGGTGTTTCATAGTAAGTTAACAGATGCCTATAAAATGATTCAAGTGCCAGTTGCTACCTAGGTATCTTATGACGGCTTAGGACGAAACGCGTCATACCACTGAGTCTGTACTTGCAAGTATTTTATTATTATGCTGCTTTTATATAATAAATGCTAATTGACATATATATTTTTCCTGAGCTCCGTTTTTTTCATTTTGGAACATTGGGCATTTCTCATGGATCTGATAATTATTTTAATTTTGGGCTTATAATAAGAAAAAAAAAAATTCCTATGTATTTTAAAACAAATACAATAATAATTGTCTTAAAGAAAGCTGTGTTACTGGAAAGGGTACAGTAATTATCATTTTATAACGGGGGGGGGGGGTGAATCCTGCGTAAAACAAAACAAAAAAAGAGTGGTGCAATAATAATAATTTTATATTGGTTTAACCGGTACTTTAAAAAGGACATTCTAGTCAAAATAAACTTTCATTATTCGGATAGGGCATGCAATTTTGAACAACTTTCCTATTTACTTTTATCATCAAATTCCCTTTGTTCTTTTGGTATTCTTTGTTGAAACCTAAACCTAAGTAGGCTCATATGCTAATTTCTAAAGCCGCCTCTTATATCAGTACCTTTTGACAGTTGTTCACAGCTAGACAGCACTAGTTTAAGTGTGCCATATGGATAACATTGTGCTCACTCCTATGGAGTTATTTATGAGTCAGAACCTTGTGGCTAAAATGCAAGTCTATCAAAGGAACTGAAATAAGGGGCAGTCTACAGAGGCTGATCACAAAGGTAAAAAGTATATTAATATAACCGTGCTGGTTATGCAAAACTGGGGAATGGGTAACAAAGTACTCTTTTTAAACAATAACAATTCTGTAGTAGACTGTCCCTTTAAGCATCAAATTATTGCTTTTTATACATAAAACGTCAAACATTGCAATAATAATCACCTTTTTGTAGCCTGCATGGATTTTTTTAAATGAATTTATACTTTTTTCATCTGTTTGTGGGGTTCAGTTTTTAAGATACTACCTTTCTGTATTATTCCATAAATATTCTTTGTATACTGTTGCTGGGCTTTGCTTGCCAAGGCAGAACTTGCTGCATAAATGCGCAAACATTTATCTAATGAAATTTGCCAAGAACATTAGCATGCTTATGTGTGGTCAGCAACTCCTTCCTCCCAGCTAGACAGCCTTACATGTTCTACAATAAAAGCTTCAGAAATGCAAAATTACAACATACTGTTGCAAACTATTACATCAACTGTGCAGAGTACATTTTGTCATATACTGTTTGCATTAAGGAGAGGTCTGACCATTTTACACAATATAGCCATAGGCCTTTTTTTTTTTATATCTTTTGACTTGACCTTTAAAGGTTTAATCACCCCACTAGTCTATATGAGTTCATCTGCTCGCTAGTATCTTGTCCCCAGGCATCTCATGGCTTTCTGTATGATTGTCTGTGGTGGTTACTGATGTTTACCATGGCAACCATAGCATGCAATTGGCTCTGTACCTATTTTAACCTCTAATGTAATGTATCAACTGTACGATCAATGAAAATAATATTTTTCTAATTATATTAAACAGACTCTAGGCGATGGATGAGAAGAGCAATATCTAAGTGAATCTTACTTGATATTTTGTGTTCTATTTAAAAAAAAAAGAAGAAGGATCAACAAAATTACAAATCAGCTGGTTTAGGCATTTTGCTGAATTTTAAAAACATAGGTTACAGAATTTGCTTTTTGGCATCTCTAAAAAGTGTGGGACAATCACAATTTTTACATAAAAGCAAGAGGTGTTTAATGTCACATATAACGCACCAGAATCTAATTTCCTCTAGGAGGCGCTAAAAACAGGGAAAATGTATATATGTAATATAGATCATAATTGTGTAGAACAGAAAAATATCATATATCTTAAAAAACGGTTAATAAAATATATCTCACTTAACAAAATTAGTATATAGTATTTATGGATTCTTAAATTCTGAAAAAAAAAAAAAAAAGTCAGAAAATAGTCCCATAGTCTTTGGTGGATAATTCCACAAATGCCGTCTGTCACACAGGATGTTGTTGAAACACAGAGGTTTTCTTTTCCTTCCAAATATGCACTCAAGTAGATGCTGCTCCTTAGATTCACAAAACGGTATAAAGAATTCTGAACAAAAGACACAGAGGGCGCTTCATGTGCATATCAATAGTGCAATCACTATTATAAAAAAGTGTAAATACACAGGGTACTCACAAATTGTGGCAGCACTCTCTTGTGGTGTTAGGGGCGTTGTGGAGACTCACAGTGCTCCAGCTCACTGAATCCCAGCTCCTTCAGCAGATGGTAATGAAAAATAAAGCAAAAGGTTTTTGTAAAAGTGTAAAAACATTTGAATTAAAATATTTTGAAAAACACAATAAGTACAAAAGGGGTTAAAACAATCATTCAGAGCCCCAAAACAGACTGCAACGCGTTTTTCTCTGCAGTTTCATCAGGCATATGTAACATTACAAACATGATGGCTTTTTATACAGTTTCTACCAATGAAATTGGTTCATAAGGCAAACACCTGTTTGTTGTGATTGAGAAATAACAATAGGGTCTGAGGAGCGCCTCGATATGGGCAGAGGATAACTACGTCGCTATGGTTTTCAACAAATTTATTAATCCACAGACAATGGATGATCTAATAGTGACCAGTTAAAATTGTAAAACAATGTCACATATAGGATCACATAAGAAATCACATAAAATTACACAAAATAATTAAAAATCACATAAAAATACATGGATCCATGTTACATAAAAAATAATATTCAATATGGCCTAAAATCACAATGCACAATAATAGCCTTGAAAATTATGCAAATAAAACACTGATAAAGCAATCTTTGATTATCCTATTTAACCAATCGGATGTGGTGTTCTGAAAGAGTCAGGTGGCGTGGTTTTTTAGAAATATCTCGTGGTTGGTGAGTATAATAAGTATACAATATATTGAAAAAATGTAATTCCTAGTCTTCAAAGTGTGTTCAGTCAGATATAAATCCTAAATAATGTCTCTCCTGTGAATAAAGGTGTCGGTGTGACAGTGTCCAACAAAAGAATGAAAAAATTAAAATAAAAATGTTAAAAATGTGTCAGCGGTTATGCGAAATTCAATGATGAAAAACAAATAAAAAATTGAAAAACATGATGAAATGCCAAGGAAAACTTGTGATGAAAAAATGTGATAAAAAATGTTAAAAAATAAAAGCAAAAATAAAATTCCAAATGTGTACTGAAAGTAAATTTCCACAAATAAAATCTGTTCCTTAAAGATTTAAGTCAGAATCGGTGAATCCTGTGTTTTGGTGTATTAAACAGTTTATCCAAAAATGTAGTGTAGTACAAAGTTTATCCAAAAGAAATCCAAAAGTTGTAAACAAAAATAGAGCATGAATTCCCAGTGACCCTGTGGAAAACAAACACAAAATAGTGCAATAACGCTAAATAATTCCTATATACAATTGAAATAAGGCTTACCATACACTAGCCAACGCGTTTCGGCCCTTTCCTGGGCCTCTCTCAAGACAGTCTTGAGAAAGGCCCAGGGAAGGGCCGAAACGCGTTGGCTAGTTTCAGTACACATTTGGAATTTTATTTTTGCTTTTATTTTTTAACATTTTTTATCACATTTTTTATCACATTTTTTCATCACAAGTTTTCCTTGGCATTTCATCATGTTTTTCAATTTTTAATTTGTTATTCATCACTGAATTTCGCATCACCACCGACACATTTTTATTTTCATTTTTTCATTCTTTTGTTGGACACTATCACACCGACACCTTTATTCACAGGAGAGACATTATTTAGGATTTATATCTGACTGAACACACTTTGAAGACTAGGAATTACATTTTTTCAATATATTGTATACTTATTATACTCACCAACCACGAGATATTTCTAAAAAACCACGCCACCTGACTCTTTCAGAACACCACATCCGATTGGTTAAATAGGATAATCAAAGATTGCTTTATCAGTGTTTTATTTGCATAATTTTCAAGGCTATTATTGTGCATTGTGATTTTAGGCCATATTGAATATTATTTTTTATGTAACATGGATCCATGTATTTTTATGTGATTTTTAATTATTTTGTGTAATTTTATGTGATTTCTTATGTGATACTATATGTGACATTGTTTTACAATTTTAACTGGTCACTATTAGATCATCCATTGTCTGTGGATTAATAAATTTGTTGAAAACCATAGCGACGTAGTTATCCTCTGCCCATATCGAGGCGCTCCTCAGACCCTATTGTTATTTGTAACCACTTCCAAGATATATTAGGTGTCTTGTTTCCTGGGGAGCTAGGAGGATACAGGGTAGGCGCTGTGAAAACCACATTTTTCTGTTGTGATTGAGAACCCCCCCCCACACACACACACACACACACACACACACACACACACACTGTGATTCACAGTATACAGATCACATTTTATGTAAACAATGTGCTTTCAACATATAAAACAGATATTTTTCAATAGCTGCACACTGGAGATAAGATCTGTGGCGTTGTTTAATCAACCATAACGATCAATACTTTTTGCAACATATTAAGCACATTGTGACTAGATATATAAAAACACAAATTATTATAACAATTCAGATAAACCAGATCTAGTTAGCTACCTCTGATCCAATACCAGACTAACTATTGGCCTCTAAATGTCACGTTATGCTTTATTTATAAGAAGCAATCCGGACTTTCTGAAAAGATACACTTGCTACTAGCTAATACCTAAATGACCGCTATCTTACATCTAAATTACCCTAGACAGAATGAATACGTTTGCTTGTAGCGGTTGTGTGAACAATTGAAGCTATGAACTGTTCCTGTGGTCTAAGCGCTTGTAGATGATCACGCCCGTTGTTGATACATAACCATGGAAACTAAAATGGACGTAATGAATGTAGATGACCTATATGCGTAGCATGATTCACACTAGTTGTTATTCAGTTGCCTAGGTGATGCTAACGATATTATCGATATCTATACTACGATATATAAAAAAAATAATGAGAATATGGGGTAAATTTATATAATGTGTGTGATAATATTATGATATGTGGTGATTATATATATATATATATATATATATATATATATATATATATATATATATCTCTCCTTGCGTATTCGGTTATCAGTATCAATCATTATGGTTGATTAAACAACGCTACAGATCATGTCTCCAGCGTGCAGCTATTGAAAAATGTCTATGTTTTATATGTTCAAAGCACATTGTGTATTTACACTTTTATGAGAATGATTTCACTATTTATATGCACATGAAGTGCCCTCTGTGTCTTTTGTTCAGGTGTTTAATGTCGCTTTAACCCCTAAGCCTCTTAATCCCACCACCACACAAACACCAGACCCCATGTCAGGATTCACTACTTAGCCCATCCCCCATTCCTTTAAAAGGATCTGCACACCTGCAAACAGGTGCTTAGTAATTTGTTAGTGAAGCAGTCTCTAGCTTTGCACTGAGCCTTGCAGCTTGGATCGGTTGTGTTCCTGGAAACATTAAGGATTACATTTCTTTATTCCTCACCTCCGTGTTTAGGAATTAATCTACGCTACTGTGGATACATTTCTTCCTACACCAATTCATTTGGATCTCTCTACGGTCATATTATGGTCTTACCCTTATACCATTGTGCTACCCCTGTTGTATAATTTCTCTCACTATGGAGCAACTTACTTTTCTCTGTGATTCATCTCAAGTTCCAACGCTACCTGTCCATGACTGTCTCACTGTTTGTAAACTGCAGCTCCTCCCTCTAAAACGGAGTCACTACCTGTGCCGTTAGTATCAGAGCGGTTTCCTCTATGCACCTTCCATCCGCTTACACTGAGCTGTCAGCAATTCAGTACTGGCCTGGGTTACTACCTCTCCTATCGAATCAGAAAGTAAAGGATTCCTGTAAAGTCAAGTCATTCGGGAAACAACTACATAAACCTATTGAAGCTACACATTCCTCTGAGAGACGGTAGGAAGAATATTACTTTGTTACTGTTAATTTCCTAGTAACCTGAATTTCACCACGAGTTGATATATCAGGACTTGGTTGGTGCATTAATACCTCTGTAGTAATTCACATCCTGACCATTGAATCATTTCTACAACCAGTATTATTCCGGTCACTGTGAAACAAATACAAACTTACATTTGTTACATATTGTTACATAATATCAGGGATCTGCAACTGAGATTCCATTCAACTATACAAGCCTTACACCCCCACTGCACTTAAAGTGATATTCCAGCCAAAATTTGAAACCACATGGTTGCATTTCGGTATTGAACAGAAGCAATTTTGTAATATAAATGCATTAGCAAAAAGGCTTCTAATAAAAGCTGTAGCTGTTTCAAAAGTGTATTTAAGTATGCACCGTTTACCAGCATTTTAAACACAGCACTTGCTCGGAGAGCCTAAGGTGCTTGTGCCATCTGGTAATGACTCAATTTGTTAATTGCTGACATGATACAAGCCCCACTGATGATCTGATAAGCTGCATTATTTTAAATGTGGGTGCAGTGACAATATCTAGCTATGCTTCACATGCATGTGCAAAGAAAAATGTTAGCACTAAAACAGTGATAACTCTTAATAGAAGCATTTTTGCCAATATATGTATATTGCAAATATGTTTCTATTCAAAGATGCAATAAATCTATGTGCATTCAAATTTTGACTGGAATGTCCCTTTAAACCACAAAAAACCCACTGCTCTTAACCCCCCATCGGCAAATAACCCCCAACTGACCCCTTAGTTGCCGGGTACACCAATGCAATTAACCCTTAACACACCAAACCATCACTGCAAATTAACCCCCTATCTGTTATGGTCTCATCTCTAAGGAATCCCTCTGAAACTAATAATGGTCAGGCTATCCTTTGGAATTAGCCAAACCAAGGCTAGAACACACAGTATATATAGAAGAGACTACTAAATTGGGTGCGTATCTGCGGCATGGGATCAAATGAAGAAGATCCTGTTTCTGTTCTTCATGGATAAATTTGCTGTGGTAAGTACTGTATATTGCAGTTTGTTTTTTTTTTTTTTTTTTTTTTTTTTTTTTTTTTTTTTTTTTAGGTTTTAAAAAGCTTTATTAAAGATTAGAAATATGAACAGTACATGCAATGAAAAAGAATCGGTAATGTACATAACATAATAGCTCATTTTACATCCCTCTGTGTACAGCAGAGCTGGGATAATCATGAGAAAGCCCTTAAATAATGTGGAGATGATGAGCAGGGCGATACCAAGTCCAGTTTCGGGCTCATGCATGCATTGACAGGTAACAGACAGTAGGAAATAATTTTACAACTGTTTCATAAAACATATCATGAGTAAGTACAAGTAAGATAATTAGAGAAGGTGTGGGTCCCCTTATCAGTCTTAGGGAACCCTAGGAGAGAAAGAGAAAAGGAAAGGAGAGGAAGAAGAAAAAAAAAAAAAAAAAAAAAAAAAAAAAAAAAAAAAAAAAAAAAAGGGAGTCGAAGGAAGGGTGAGGGAGAGAGGGGAGGGGAGGTAGGTGGGGGCATCCGAGTTAGCCATTGTGTGGCGATAGCCGCCTACTAGTAGATTATCTGTGTTGTTCTTATGTGTTTGCCTCAGGGGCCTCTCAGGTTTGTTTCCAGCGATCTAACATATATTCATGAGTTTCTATCTTATCTGCTCTTAGGAATTTGTATCTCTCTAGCGATAAATATCTTTCTACCTGTGACGTCCATTCCCCAAATGTGGGGACTGTGGCGCTCTTCCATCTCCGCGGGATGAGAGACTTAGCGCTATTGATCATTATGAAGAACAGTTGTTTTGTTGGTTTATCTCTAAATTTAGGGAGTGTGTGATATAGTAGCAGATTAGGTGACCTAGGTACAGATGAGCCAAGTATCGTCTCCATTCTGTCCAAGATTGAGCGCCAGAATGGTTCTATGTGTTTACATGTCCACCAAATGTGTATGAGAGAGCCGCGCTCTCCACATCCGCGCCAGCACCTCCCATCTGTCTGTTTATATATTTTCTGTAATCTATCAGGCGTGAGGTACCACCCGGCTAAATATTTGTAGTTTGTTTCAAGGACTCTTGCCGAGATCGATGCTTTCTTATGGGCCCTAAAAATTTTGTTCCACTCATCAGCGGAAGGGGGTGGTGTGAGTTCCCTATTCCACCGTCTTGTGAACCCTGGGAGCGGCAAATCCCTATGGGCAAGAAGCAAACGGTAAGCTATAGAAATCATGTGTCTAGGTATGTGTGGTAATAGGCAAAATGTTTCTAGTGTTGTCATTTGCCTGGCTATCTGTCTATTGTTTTTGCTGGTCGATAAAAAATGTTGGAGTTGCGTGTGAAAGTACCATGAGAGCTCTAGTCCCGAGTGGTCCAGTTCTGATCTACTCTTAAGTTTCTGGTCCGAGATTAGTCTTTGGAAGGACACCTGTGATATCTGTGTTTTATCAATTCTTGACTTTTGTGTATAAGTGAAGGGTAAGTCTGGATTGTCCAGGAATGGTGTAAGGGGGGACGGGTTCGAGGTTATATGAGGGTACTCTGTCATTATGCGGTCCCAACATACAAAGAATTCACGAAGGAGTGGGTAGTTGTGTGTCAATTTTGGCCTAAGTTTGGGTGATATCCAACCCAAGGTGCCCACGTTTTGTGATCCTAGAATGGATTTGCAAATTTGGATCCAGGTTTTCTCTTTTGAATCATGACTCCATTCTACTTGATGTTGGAGTGTGATTGCTTTCCTGTATGTGACCAGGCTGGGGACCCCTAAACCTCCCCTGTCCCTAGGCAGGTACAGAGTTTTCCGCGCAACACGCGGTCTTATTCCCTTCCAGATAAACTCCTCCATCACGCCCTGCAGTTTGTTCAGGTAGTGAGTAGGCAGAGGTATCGGGAGGGTCTGGAGGACATACAATATTCTAGGCAGAATATTCATTTTAACTATGCCGATTCTTCCAAGCCAGGAGATCGGTTTGTTTCTCCAGGAAGACAGATCTCCTGTGATTGTGGATAGTAGATTTAAGTAATTTGCTTCATAGAGTGTATCAACAGATGGGGTGAGGGAAATCCCTAAATATTTAAGGGAACGAGTCTGGATACGCAGGGGGCTCAGGGAGGCGACCTGACCGAGTTCTTGCTGCGAGAGATTAATGTTTAGTAGTTCAGATTTAGTTTTGTTTAAAAGAAAATTTGAGAACCTACCGTATAGCTCAAATTCTTTGAGCATTTCTGGGAGTGATATCAAGGGGTTCGACAAAGAGAGCAAAACGTCATCCGCATACATGGATAGTTTGTGCTCCTGGTCTCCTATTAGGATGCCAGAGATATTATCGTTGTTCCTGATTCTCTGAGCCAGTACCTCCATAACCAAGGCAAAGAGTAGTGGTGACATGGGGCATCCCTGCCTAGTGCCGTTTGAGATATTAAGTGGGTCTGAGAGGATGTTATTAACTCTAATCTGTGCTGTGGGGGTTGCATAAAGTGAAAAAATTCTATGTATGAAGGCCGGACCAAACCCCATCTTCGACAGGACCGCCTTCAGAAAATTCCAGCTGATCCTGTCGAAGGCTTTCTCTGCATCTGTAGATACAAGAATTGCCGGGATCCTATTATTTTGTGCAAAGTTGACAAGAAGGGCTGCTTTCATGGTGTTATCCCTGGCCTCTCGGCCAGGCACAAAGCCCACTTGGTCAGGCGAAATCAGTTGGGGCAAAAATTTATTTAGTCTGTTGGAGAGGACTTTTGCAAATATCTTTATGTCTACATTTAGTAAAGAGATTGGTCGAAAGTTCTCGGGTTTGTTAGGTGTTTTACCTGGTTTTGGGATGGTCGTGATGTGAGCCAAAAGCATGGAAGGGGGAAATCCCTGCAAAGTGTCCACAGAGTTGAACAGGCGGGCGAGGTGAGGTGATAATATGGGTTTGAAAAGTTTGTAATATTTGGTACTAAAACCATCTGGGCCGGGGCTCTTGCCCACCGTTAGGTCATCGATTACTTTGGAAACCTCCTCTGAGGTGAGCGGGGCATCAAGTGTCTCCCTTTCCGTTAATAAAAGGGATGGTAAAGTTATAGAGTTCAGGTAAGAATCTTGGTTAGGTAAAGGGCAGTCTCCACCTCCCTCCATGGAGGGACCTGGAGAGTTCTGGATGTTATAGAGGTCTTGATAGTAAGTACGAAGAGTTTCAGCAATATCTGGGCTATTGGTATGTGTGGATTTATGTCTATCTTCTATGCAGTGTATATGGGTTTTCAACGATTTTCTCTTAATGGCTCTCGCCAGAAGTTTTCCGGGCTTGTCCCCGAATTCGTAATATTTCTGCTGGCTCCTAAGTGCCATCTTTTGGTACTCTATGGTATGTAGATTCTGAATTTCTTCCCTGGCCCCCCTCAACTCTGCCATTAATTGTGTGTCTGATGGTGATGTTTTGTGTTTTTTTTCTAGAGTGCGTATAGTAGATAGTAATGTTGAGAACTTGTCTCTAGTCTGTTTGGCCAAGAAGGCTTTTTGTTTAATTAATTCCCCTCGCAAAACACATTTATGCGCCTCCCAAATAGTGTGTGTTGGTAATTCACCAGTGTCGTTTAGGAGGAAGTAATCTGTGAGCGCAGTCTCTATCTTACCCTTAAGTGTTTGATTGTTGAGCATGTGGTCATCGAATTTCCAGAGAAAGGGGCGGTCCGGGGTCGTAGGCCAGTTTAGTTTACATAAGACAGGGGCATGGTCAGACCAGGTCATGGGAAGTATTTGTATATGTGCTACATGGGCTAGCGTCAGTTGGTCAGTGAAAATGTAATCAATCCTTGTGTACAGGTCATGAGGGTGTGAGAAAAATGTGTAGTCTCGTCTCAAGGGGTATTGGGTCCTCCAAACGTCGTGTATTGCTATCTCTTCTAGTCTGGCGTTACATTGTTTGATGATCTTTTTTGGAACTGAGGTTACTCCTTTAGAAGTATCAAGTTGTGGGTCTAGTGGCATGTTAAAGTCTCCAGCAAGAAGCAAAGCTCCCCTCTGTAGCTCCAGAATTTTATTAGTTAATTTTGTCATAAACTTGTTTTGATCTTGGTTAGGAAAGTATGCATTCACTAAGGTCACAGGTTTATTATGTAGAGAACCCACTACTATCAGATATCGGCCCTCTGGATCTCTTTCTTCGTGTGTCAACTGAAAAGCTGTCGAGTGTTTTATGAGAATTCCCACCCCATTTCTTTTAGTAGGGCCAGATGCAAAGAACATTAGTGGGAATTTGGAGTTGAGCCAGCGGGGTTCCCTCCCTTTCCTAAAGTGAGTTTCTTGCAGATAAATGATGTCACAGTGTAGTCTAGTCGTGTCTCTTATTAAATTAGATCTTTTTTCAGGTATGTTAATACCCTTAACGTTGAGTGTCAGAATAGTTAGGTTGTGTGCAGATTGGGACGCCATCTTATATTGTGTATGTGTGATTGAGGGGGTAGGAAGAAGCGGTGGGACAGAGGGAGAGAGGGTAAGTGGGGAGAAAAAAAAAAAAAAAAAAAAAAGAAAAGAGAAATTAAAAAGTAAAGAAGTACAATAAGCCTGGGTAAGTAAAACAAGAGGAAGGAGAAAGAAAAGAGAAAACACTTATACTATTCTTCCCGTAGAAGTATAGAAGAACAAGGAAGGATAGCAAAGTTGGCGTGGGGTCTGTATCCGCACGCCCGGTCAAAAAGTGAAGAGGAATGGGAGAAAAGAAAAGAATGAACATTATCTCATCACAAAGGAACAAATATCATAACAAGTGTGTAAGACAACATAAACAAACTTATTCAACATTTCAGAGAGTCACCCCCCAGATAAAGCTGAGTAATCATTAGTCAAGCTATTAAGAAACCTCAAAATTGGATTTTTCCCTCTCACTTGGTGGTGTATTCTGTCTTGGGTCTAATTTGCCCTTAATGTGTGTATACTGCATAATCTTAAGAGGTGTTACAGTGCTAGTTCCCTATCCTCTTCGTGGTAGTTGATTTATCTATTGTGGTATGATGTAAACTGATAGAGGTTATTCGAATTCAGCTCTGAGGCAGTGTAGTAACGTGAGACAAACATTAATAGGCATCTAAACAACGCGACATGACATAACAAACCTATATTTCAGCATAACATAGTAATCTTATGTGTCAACAATTATAGGAATACTTAGTCCCTCTCAGGAAAGTCAATTCTCCCGTTTAGGGAGAGTGCCATTGGGGCATCCTAAAAAAAAAGAAATACAAATAGAAAATCAGAAACGGACAGTCATACTTATCAGTGCCTCCTGGTGTGTCATTGAACTACAACAATGGGCTGACGGTTTTTCTCAAGTGTTCTGTGCCCGAGCAGTGTCTCCGGCTCTCTGTGGAGGAGTGTTGCAAGATGGTTGTTCTCCCTGCTCAGGGTGAAGAATGTTGATCCCAAGAACTTTACAGAATTCTGGAAGGTCAGGTGGTGATCTGTAGATTGCTTGTGTTCCGTTTTTAGAGGCCACAATGCAAACCGGGAAACCCCATTTATACTGTATTCCATGTGCTTGAAGTTCGGCAGTTATGAATTTTAGGTCCCTTCTTTTTTGAAGAGTGAGCAAGCTTAAGTCCGAAAATATCTGTAGGGGGATCCCCGCATGTGTTACATTTTTGAGAGTTCTCGCCCTCTGGGTAATGGACTCCTTATCCTTGTAGCTTAGAAATTTGACAATAATGTCTCTTGGTGGGGCTTTAGGAGGAGGTCTAGGTCTCAAGGCCCTATGTGCCCTTTCAATAGGGATGTTTGCAGACTCCGGTGTCCCTTTTAGGGTACGAAATAGGTCCTGAAGATAGCCCTCCAGGGCCACATTAGAAACAGATTCTGGCACCCCCCTGATTCTGATGTTATTCCGTCTGCCCCTGTTGTCTAGATCCTCCATCTTGGAGAGTAGGAATTGTATATGTTCTTCATGTTCCTGGATCTGTTGAGAATTGTTTTGGACAGTACCCCGAAGAGATTCATGTTTGGTTTCTAGTATCTGTACCTGTTGCGTAACTTGGGTGATGTCCTTTTTCAAGTCCCCAAACAGGGATCTCATCTCAGAGAGGACTTTATCAATATCATCTTTTGAGGAAATAGTGTCAAGATCTCTTCGTGTAAGGTATTCCTGCTGTTGTGTGTGGTCAGGTGATGTCATGTCTGAAGTGCAGCTGACAGGGGATGGAGGCCCTGTATTTGATATTTCAGAAGGAGGTAGAGAGGCCTTAAGGTAGTTTGTAAGGCTGGTTGATTTATGTCCCTTCTCAGGTTTGGTATTTTTTCTTTGCGACATAATATGTGAGAGGAGGTGTCACAAAAAGCTTTCAATGAGATAGGTCTTTGAGATTAAGTGTCTTTAGTTACTATAGATCCTTGAATTATGTGACTTATTGATCAAGGAGTCTCTAAGCTGGATAATGTCACTACTGAGTATATGTGCCTCCTATTGTATTCTGGCTGGAGTGTAATATTGAGGAGGGTGTTTATTTAATTAGCAACAGTCGCACTGTTATGTAAAAAATGGTGACCGGAGCTGTTTCTTTCCAGTGTATGCAGCCACGTGTGTGTGCTCTTACAGGTGTCAGTGACTTTTACCACAGAAGTGAGGGGTAGAGCACCGATCTCCACGATCACTATCCCCCTTAGGTGAGATGGTAAGTATTAAAGTTCACACTCACCAGCGATCCGTTTCTTGAGAGTAATTAAGTATGTCCTCCTCGTTGTCCCTCTTGCGCCGTTATCCAACTCTCGAGTTGTTTTTCTCACGCCTGCGGTCTGTGTCAGTGATGGCGTTCTTTAAGTAGCGGTGCTGACAGGTGTTCTCCTCGCCGCTCAGGCAGAGAGGGTTGTTGTGTCTCCCGCTGTGTGAGAACGGGTATTCGGCAATTCAGGAAGGGGCCGCAGGGGTTCTTTCAAGGGAGGTGGCAGGCAGCACGGTGTGTTATATTTCCTCCAGGCCCCGCAAGTGTAAGCTGGCAGCGATCTTCAGAGAGGAGTCAGATCTTCCAATTATCAGGTTATAAAGCTGCAGGGTACTACATATATTGAGTTCCTGTGATTAGATAGTAAAATTTATGGCATTAATCTCTTGTAAGGCGATTTTGACCGGGCGTGAGGCATCAGAGCAAATTTCTAGGCAGCCATCATCCTGCGTGGCCACGCTCCGCCCCCTGCAGTTTGTTTTTTTAACCCCTTTGTTATAGCTGCAGTACCCTGTACGTTGGACGTTGCAAGGGTTTCCAGGGCTGTCGGGCCAGAGGCATGCAGGAATATTGCGGTCTTATTGGTGTCTGCAAGACCTGTTCACCTACACCGCTGGAAGCCCTTGTGACAGCCGACATACAGGGTACCGCAGATGTTGCAAAGGGGTTAATCTATGGAGGCTTTCTATTGTGCATTCCTTTTTCTTTTTAAACAATGCTTTTTTTTGTAATTAAGGGCTAAGGGGTGTTTAGGAAGGGGTATCTTTGTAATTAAGAGAAAAAGGGAGGTGTATAGCGGAGGGGCACCCCAAGCAGGGTATTTCCTAAAGATGAGTCACTTAGAGGTCGGATTCTCAGATGGGGGTTCCTTTAGGTCAGGTATTCCATAAAGAGATGTTCCCTTAGGAGGGAAAGAATAGAAGGACAATAGCTGGATGAGGGATTAGTTTGGAGATATGTGCTTAGGGAGTTAAATGTGGGGTCATTTGTGTATAGGGCAACAACTGCAGGTTTAGGGTTGTTGGTTTAGGGAGTTAAGTGAGGTGGGGTGGGGGGTCTGACAGTTAGGGGTAAAGTGCAGTGGGGACAAAAGTTGAATGTTTAATTACAGAAGGGGAGGTCCACTAGTTATGGGTTTTATTGTGATGGGGATTATGGTCTTTTAGTGATTAAGTGTGGTTGCGTGTCTGGTGGTTTAGGGGTTAAGTACAGTGGATCACCTTACATAATACATTTTTGTGTGCACAAGCCCTACATTGAATTAGTATATCAGGTTTAATCTCTGCTTTATGTATAGGTAATACATTATATTCTATACTGCGCCCACATTTTACCTGCTTCATAGACTTGCTCTATGACAAGGAAGAAGATGAAGGGCATTGGGCTCCACTACACACCCTATTTTAACTGCTGCCAATTCCTGCTCGGCTTCTGTATACCATAGCAGCCATGCTCTTTACTCAAATCCCTCCTCCTTGCTTGTCCCTGTGCATGAACATGTATCAGCCGTTTGTATTGCAAAGTGTAAAATAGAAAACGTATGCTGCTCAGTATACTTTTGCCTTATATATTTGGTGATGTCACAGGAAGTGCTATCACAGAAAGGATTCTATTCATAAACCAAAATTGTCAAAGCTATAGCTTTTATTAGAAGCATTTTTGCTACTAAAATTCTTCTATTCAAAACTGAAATGCATCCATGTGGTTTCCAATTTTGGCTGGAATGTCCTGTTAAGGCAAATATAAAGTTGTTGCCAGTTTCAGAGCCTCAGTTATCGCACAGGAAGGGTTATTTACGTCCCAACTACATATTTCTCTAACAAGGTATGAGAATCTACACTATATTTATTTTCCTTTTTGTGCTAGTGGTACGGATCAATCCTATCTTATACTAACCTCATACTATTACATCTGAGTGCTATCACTGCTATATGACGATACGCCTGGTACTGTTCTGTCTTTTTCATTTTGTTATTTCAGTCGCTTTTATAACACTGTCATAAAGGATATTTCTAATACTTCTGCAATGTCTCCCTGGGGTTATTTACAGGTTTCTTTATATTCGATATAAAAGTAAGAAAGCTGATACTTGCAGTTATATAGTGAGTCTTATTTGCCATTAATGCTTTTATACCTTTTTGGTGTCAGATGAACAGCGTTTTGTAATATTCTATTCCTTCGGGTTATATCACATGAGCATTGTATATCACATTCTATTGTTGCTGTAAGTAACACAACTGATCATATTGCCCACAGTATCATATACTGGTTTGTATAGACTTTTACTCATATTTATATTATTAGTCCTCAAATAATACAACTGTACCGAGAATTCTGACTCCCATTACCCTAGTGATGGCAACCACACTACATGAGTGAACCCGACGATGCTACCACCAGAAAAAACACATAAAAGTGCCCCTAAACAGATAGTGTCTTATGGCAAATCCACCTCTACTAATGAGTGCATTTTCTATGGGAAATCAGGAGCTAAGAGCCCTGCACCAATAACACACACATGTAAACTTAGAGAGTTTTGCTATCAAATCACAATTACACTCTTTCAAGTCTCATGCTCTATTTCTGAGGCTGGAGGGACGGTTTGCTTCTTCCCAATATCCAAAATAATGCCAGTGCTGTAAGGTTATCACCATTGCTATGACAACTTCCTGGCATATGCAAATATATAACAAACAGAACATTCTGTTTACATGATGCTACTACACATTATATATGCCTGTTGTGTCAGAACAGGGTGGCAACTTTTAACATGGTATTAGTTTCAAAGCGGCTGCTTTGTCAAACTACAGATGCCCTAGGCCTATGTATCAGCCAGGACACTTACATTAACCCTCTGCATCTTCACCTTAGGTTCATATGCCCGTGACTAAGGACAGGAGCTTAAAGGGACAGACTACTCCAATTTGTTTTATTGTTTAATAAGATAGATAATCCCTTTATTACAAATTCCCCAGTTTTGCACAACCAACACGGTTATATTAATATACTTTTTACCTCTGTGATTACCTTGTATCTATGCCTCTGCAGACAGCCCCCTAATCTCAGAGTTATTTATAGACTTGAACTCTATGGGAGTGAACACAATGTTATCTATATGGCACACATGAATTAGCAGTGACTTGCTGTGAAAAGCTAATTAAAATGCATGAGATAAGAGGCGGTCTGTAGTGGCTTAAAAATAGACAGAAATTTATTAGAGGTTTAAATATATTAATATAACAATGTAGGTTGTGCAAAACTGGGGAATGGGTAGCAAAGGCGTTTATTTTTTTATAAACAATAACATTTTTGGAGTAGACTATCCCTTTAACTTAATCTCTTGCCATACCCTTGTAAACCTTGGGTAAAATCATTACACCAAATACAAGAAAGGCTAAGACCCAATTTGGATGGATCAAACATAAATGTCATACTGAGTTAAAGAGGCATAAATGTACAAAAAGAAAATGTTCTAATATGTAAGAGAATTTTATTATTGGATTTATGCATGTGTGTAACAATGGGCTAGATTTTGAGTGGCGCGCAAACAACATTGCGTTTTCACGGCCATTTGTACACACGTTAAATTCTTCTCATATTTGTTAAAAGTAAATGCAAACACGTGAGCTCTATCGCGATTTATGCTAGACTAATTAGCGTGACTTCAGAGCTCTGGTTAACTGTTATGCTCGAATAAAAATATGCACAAAACACATAAAAAATACATTAAAAAAAGTACAGTAACACTCATAACAACAATAACAATTGCACAAAGTTCTATCTGGCTTTAAAATAACTAATCCGTAGGGTGCAAAGTCAAAGAAGGGCCACCAAATACTAATAACGGATATATTTGACCAGCACCGCCTGTTAACGAAGGTATACAAACTCTTGGATACAAGTTAACAAAAAGTTCCTTATGTATTCCCCTCCCACTCTCAGCACAACTGCACTCTCCGGTTCTGGCAAATCCAGGTTGCTGACTAATGAACCACGGGTAGCAGGATCCTCATGAGACCAAAACTGGGAGTTAGAGCACGTATCACTGCGCCCTACCCAGGGCAGTCAATCCACGAGCTGATTTGAGCAAGTGCATGGAGTTAGTGGGGGCTGTTTACAGACTCCAACTTCCGGGTAATTCCGACAGTACAAAGGTGCAGACTGGCGTGAAGGTAAAATCCACAGTATCCCTGATGGATGTTCCTATGGTGCTGGAGACTCCAAATAAACAATAGTTCATACAAAAAGGGGTATTCAGGAACTCCAAAGTATGAATAAAAGCAGTCTTTATTTTAAACCATTAAAAAGTAGATACAGGTAATGACTGGTCTTACGCGTTTCGGTGAATTGCTGTAATCATAGACCTGGCTAGCAAACATCAATGAGCATGTTAAAAAGCATTCATTTGAATTCTATTGGATGGTGTTAATTGCACACCTGCTGTACCTGTTAGCGTTACAACTCTCATTTAAAGGGACAGTCTACACCAGAATTTTTATTGTTTTAAAAGATAGATAATCCCTTTATTACCCATTTCCCAGTTTTGCATAACCAACACAGTTATAATAATATACTTTTAACCTCTGTGATTATCTTGTATCTAAGCCTCTGCAAACTGCCCCTTTTTTCAGTTCTTTTGACAGACTTGCAGTCTAGCCAATCAGTGCCTGCTCCCAGATTACTTCACGTGCACGAGCACAGTGTTATCTATATGAAATATGTGAACTAACACCCTCTAGTGGTGAAAAACTGTTAAAATGCAATCTGAAAGAGGTGGGCTTCAAGGTCTAAGAAATTAGCATATGAACCTCCTAGGTTAAGCTTTAAACTAAGAATACCAAGAGAACAAAGCAAAATTGGTGATAAAAGTAAATTGGAAAATTGTTTAAAATTACATGCTCTATCTGAATTATGAAAGTTTATTTTGGCCTAGACTGTCCCTTTAAGGTAGTGAATAAATTTATCAATAAATACAACAAATACATTCAATAATTTCATAGTTCAAATATATATATATATATATATATATAAAAAAGGAAGAAAGAGTTATTTACAGATTTAGAAGAACAGAGAACGAAATAGAATAGAAAAGGTATATGTTTATATACATTGGAATTTAGGTCTTGTCAAATATAATATATAAGCCGAGAACAAATACCATATAGTTAGCAGCAATGTTATCATAGATAAATTAGTGTTCTATACTCAGAATAACACAATAATAGATAATTCATGATACATAAGTTACGATAATGGTAAGAGTGCCGTAAATACCAAGAGATAGAAAAAAAAGTGCAGCAAAAATTAATTAATTCATCACGATGCAATGAAAAATTAGTTAAACAAGATAAGATAAAAAATCATAAAATTTTTAACACTCCTTATTCCCAATAATTAATTAGTTCAAATTCTGAATTAAAGCCCTTGGGCATCTGGGTGACTAACTTCGAAATCCAGAAAGCCTCTTGTCTTGCCAGCACTTTATTTGTATCACCTCCTCTGTGTGAACTTGTGATCTTTTCAGTAGCACACCATTTGAAATCATTAACATTCCCACTATGCACATCAATAAAGTGTCTAGATAGTTCAGAACATCTTTGTTTATTAGTAATATAACCAATATGTTCACGTATTCTTGTTCTAACGTCCCTTGTGGTCATACCTACATACTGCTTGTTGTGAGTTGTACATTCAACTAAGTATACCACAAAGGATGCAGAACAATTGATGCAGCCCTTGGTTTCAAAGGTCTGTTCAATAGTGCACAAATTAAAATTTCTACCCATCTTTAAGTAATCGCAAGCCTTGCACCGTGAGCTGCCGCACTTGTATGTGCCCTTGGTGGTTAGCCAAGAGCTATTCCTAGTGGGGCTGGGGAGTTGGCTAAGGGATAAGATATTACCTAAGGTCAAATTGCGTGAATATACACATTTGCAACCTTGTTCGACTATTCCTTTTAATGCCTTGTCTCCATATAACAACGGGAAGTACTTATTGATTATTTTACAAACAGATGGGTATTCAGTAGAGTACTGAGTAATGAACAATGGCTGACCTTCATTTTGGTTTTTATTTGAAAAAAATCTTATCAGTCTTATTTTTTTCTCCATAATTGGCAGATGCCACATCCGTTGACATGTTTTCAAGGGGACCAGCTAAATAACCCCTTTCTTTTAAATGTGTTTTTATGCTGTGACTTTCTGCAGCATAGTTGTTTTGTTTTGAGCATATTTGTTTAGCTCTAATGAATTGGCTTTTATCTATCCCCCGGAAAACATGTCGAGGATGTGCACTCTTAGAATGGAGAATGGTGTTGCCAGATATTGGTTTCCGATATAGTTTATTTTGTATCTGACGACTGACAGAATCACCTATCAATGTAATGTCCAAAAAATTTACTCTGCTTTTTTACCATTCCAAAGTAAACTTGACTCCATTTTTATCTTGATTCAGATACTGCACAAATTGTTTTGCCAGATGCTCGCTCTCCCCCCCCCCACAAATAAGAGATCATCAATAAAATGTTTGTAAAAAAATACAATCAGAAAATGGATTATTATCTGCAAAGATACAAGTTCTTTCTAACCAACCTATAACAATGTTAGCATACGAGGTTGCAAATTTAGCCCCATCGCTGTTCCTTGTTTCTGCAAATAATAAGACCCCTCAAATAAAGAATAATTGTGTTCAAGGAGAAAGTGAGTAAACCTCAAGACAAACTGCAGATGTACCAAATCAAGATTACCACATAGCTCCAAAAAATACTTAACTGCATGTAAACCAATTTCATGGGGAAAAGTGGAGTATAGCGAGACTACTTTGACTGTGAGGTAGCTACAATTCTCTGACCATTGCACTCCATTTAAAAGATCTAATGCATGCATTGTATCCTTAATGAAGCTAGGAAGATTAGTGACTATGGGCTGAAAGATGTTGTCCAGCCATTCTGACATGGGTTCAAAGAGGGAGCCTATGCTGGAGACAAAAGGTCTTCCCTTGACATTGTCTAGGCTCTTGTGAACCTTTGGCAGATGATGGAATATGGGTATTACCGGATTATCAACCAGTAGGTATTTAGCAGTATCTCTATAAAAACACCCAAATTAACCCCATCATCTACTAAAAATCTAAATTCTCTCTAAAAACGCCAGGTTGGGTTAGAATGTAATTTCATGTATGTGCTCGTGTCATTTAATTGGCGCATAGCCTCTCCAATGTATTGCTGGCAATCTAGAACAACCACACTGCCACCTTTGTCTGATTGGCGAACAATAATAGTTTGATTATCTTGTAATGATTTTATCGCCATTTTCTCTTTATGTGACAAATTTGACTTTGTGGCTGTGGTAGAATAGTGATGTGTTGTTAGATCTTCTATTACTCATATATGATAAAGTTCTAACATTTTTCCACTGCTCTGTATTGGATAAAAAACCGAGCGAGGTTTAAATTTAGGGTAGGGAGGATGATCATTTTCACCATCCAACATGGTTGTTTCATTTGCTAGAGTTTCTAATGTGACTAGGTCTCTGGCGTCTTCAAATGACAATTCGTTGTTTGTAGCAATACACTCTGACTGTAATGGTTCTAGTGTAATGGAGTCATTAGAAGAATGTTTTTCTAAGTGTTAGTTTTCTGACAAATTTGTTCACATCAAGTATTGTTCTGAACAAATTAAACCTTCTAGTAGGAGAAAAACTTATACCATAATTCAGAACCTCTTTCCATATCGTTAAGTGTATAGGATGACAAGTTTATTACACTATCATTACTTATTGGTTTGTAACTTTCCCCTCCCTTAGAGAGTATCTTTGACGAATTATTTGAATCTGCTGTATACCTCCCCCTTCTAGTTGTTTCTGGGCCTGGGGAAAAACCTGTTAATTTTCAGCAGCTTCTTTGTGTAAAATCCCTTTTGGATTTTGTACATTACCCTGTGTTGGATTTTTGATAGGAGCTGCTTTATTAGTTTTTGTACTAGTATTTTTTGTTAATACTTTAGGTATTGCTCCCTGATCAGTCACTTGGGTGGAGTGTGTTCGTGTAACATTACTGACTTTATTGCATATATCTATAGAACTAATACTATGTACAAGACAATGTCAAGGGAAGACCTATTGTCTCCGGCACAGGCTCACTCTTTGAACCCATGTCAGAATGGCTGGACAACATATTTCAGCCCATACTAACTAATCTTCCTAGCTTCATTAACCCTTTGAGTGCTAAGCCATTTCCCACCTGGGTGCTAAGCTGGATTTGAGCTTTTTTTTTAAATAAATATTTTTTTTCCAGATCCCCAAGACTTATACCGTTGTAAAGGTTAGACGATTACCTAGATGCCTAAGATACAGACTTCTAAGCAGCATGCCCCCATTCCCCTATATTGTAAATTTTAAATAAAGTTGCGATGTGACGTCATCACGTCATTGCGAGCGATGTCACTGCGCAAAACGTGAATCCCCGGCGATGCCTGTCACTATACAGGCCAGATCGCCAGGGTGAGAGTCAGTGGGAGCCCCTAGATTGCCCTCAAGGTGGGTGAGTGTTAGCAACGGCTCTGAGCCATCGTCAGCACCTGACTGGGACAATTAGCGACGGCTCGATGTTTTTTCAACTTTTTTAGCACCAATTAGGTCTATGGAGAAATGCGATTTTGCGTTAGTGACTTCTCAATGTCTATTTGTTACTGTGACTTTGCCAACGTACAGATTCCAGTTTGTTTTTATCCTTCTGGAGAATTGCACACAATACTCATGATGAGGCCTAACTAATGATCTTTAAAGTGGCATAAAACCAGAGTATTTTTTATTCTCTATTTTTCCGAGTAGTGTGCCTCGTATTAGATCTATCTAAAATATGTGAAAGCGCCATATTAAAGTCTCCAACAATTACTATATTTTTGCCAATAAAATTAAATAATTTCAAACCAAGAGCCTCCCAAAACTCTCTCCACTGTTTTTGGGCCATATACTTTGCAAAACACATAGTGGTTCCTATTAATTACTACTTCCAATTTTAAATCATCAAAAATAATTCCCTAGTCCCGTTACTCATTTCTAGCAGTCAGTAAAGTGTCATTGAGACTGTAATTAACTATTGGATCCCAGTCATTTGTCCAATTCTCCAATTTTTTTTATATGACTTCTCATTTGGGCCACGCCTTCTAGAACATCTACTCTATTAGAAATGTTTGTATTAACTGCAGACATACTTTCCCCTGTAGCTCTTTGTTATTGTCACTGATAAAAAATGAAACAAAACAGGCCAATAACTGTTGTTTTCTAGTTACTAAGGCCTCTACAATGAAATATACAATTTAGGCAAGTGTGCCGAGTCTTCTGAAACACAAAAGGTTGGTTTCTTTTGTTGTTTTTTTTATTTATCTTTATTACAAATATACAGATGAAAGAAAGAAAAAAAATCTAAAATATTCAAAATTTCCTCATAAGAAATAGCCATACATTATTATACATCCGTAATCATAATAAATGATCATTATACATTAAATTACTAATTTGAAAAAACCTTCATCAAGTAAATTAGAAAAGTAAGGTAGGCGATTTTAAAGCTAGAACTGAAACCATTCTTCTCTGTTCAGTTTTTCTTTAAACCAGATTAGGACTTAAAGGGACACTGAACCCAAATTTTTTCTTTCATGATTCAGATAGAGCATGCAATTTTAAACAACTTTCTAATTTACTCCTATTATCAATTTTTCTTCGTTCTCTTGCTTTCTTTATTTGAAAAAGAAGGCACCTAAGCTATGTTTTTGGTTCAGAACCATGGAAAGCACTTGTTTATTGGTAGGTGAATTTACCCACCAATCAGCAAGAACAACACAGTGTGTTCTCCAAAAATGGGCCAGCATATAAACTTACATTCTTGCATTTCAAATAAAGATACCAAAAGAATTTGATAATAGGAGTAAATTAGAAAGTTGCTTAAAATTGCATGCTCTATCTGAATCACGATAGAAAAAATTTGGGTTCAGTGTCCCTTTAAAGGGACACTGTAGTCAAAAATTAATTCCTCATAGTTCAAAAGTTTACATTGAAATAAAGACATTTTCAGTGCCCATCACGTTTTAAATACTTACCGTTTCTAATCTATTTATCTCTGAAATTTTAAATTTTCCCAAACCCACTAACTTTCTATCCGTTACCGATTTCCAATCTGGGCTGACAACTCCAGTTTGAAGATGGCGACTCTTTGACGGGATGCGCATGCGCGGGATAGCTAAACGTCATCAAATACGTCACCACATGCGTTATTTAGAATCTTGTGTTGGTAATGTCGGCTTCTGTGGCGCAATGTGTGCATGCGAGAGTACACAAATCAAATTGGGCATGTGTAGGTTGACGCAGTAGGATTATAATTAGATGCAAATACTCGCCATCCGATTGGTCAGTGTGTTATACCATGTATGGCCCATATTTGAGGGCTGGATGAAGTGATCTCATGCGGATGCAATAAAACTTTCTTTTACTAAGAAATGGAGCTTTGTTTCAACACAGAATAAGGTAGATTAGATTTGTGTGATAATTGTAATTTAAAATATATGGTCTGTTTTGCATATAAAAAACAAAAGTTAGTAATCCTTTAAGAAAAGGAGAAATAATTTATTTTTGCTAAAAATAATCCAAAGATCTGATATATATTTCCAATTTTTGCATTAATCTCCTTACACGATTTGAAGGGTGTCAAATTGCGTCATTTGTTGCTTTAACCCTTTCGCGACAGGGTTAAAGTGTCTACATCGGAACAAGTGTTCCAATGTAGACAAATTGAAACCACGTGAACGAGATTTCAATTATTGGATCGCATCTAAGGGGCGTCCCTACAACCCTAGGAACGCGCTCCAGACTGCGATCAAATCCTGGAAGCACAGAAGGCTTCAGGACAGCCGTTGGCTATGACGTTCTATTCCGTCAAAACGGATCTAAAGCCCAGTGTAATTATGACGGAATAGAACGGCACTAAAAGGTTAAAACTAAAATACTTTGTGCTTTTTAACCATTGTTTTAATAAAATAGCAAATGCGAGAAGTGAGTACATTTACAACACTGAGGATGTACAGCACACTGAAAATCATGTGTAAATGCGACAAGTGTCAAACGAGTAAAATCCGCCCTAGCATTGGGGTGTGAAATGGTTTAGCAGTATCTCAATTCACAAATGAAGTTGAATACACAAGTAATGTTTTTTTAATTGGTCTTGGGTAAGTAGCATGTACCTATATAGATGAAAGTCCTCCTTGGGTGCTACCTATTTTGTCCAATGACAAATATGGCCTTGAAAGTGACACTATTATACATATTTAGGTATTCTACGCTGTACAGTGTGCTAACAAAGCAACAGTTTTAAAAGTGTTGAAAGGCCGTTATAGTCAAAAAATGAAATGCTCTAATCCGTTTAAGGATGTTATTTTAGTGACACTATTATACATATTTAGGTATTCTACACTGTACAGTGTGCTAACAAAGCAACAGTTTTAAAAGTGTTGAAAGGCCGTTATAGTCAAAAAATGAAATGCTCTAATCCGTTTAAGGATGTTATTTTAGTGACACTATTATACATATTTAGGTATTCTACACTGTACAGTGTGCTAACAAAGCAACAGTTTTAAAAGTGTTGAAAGGCCGTTATAGTCAAAAAATGAAATGCTCTAATCCGTTTAAGGATGTGATTTTAGTGACACTATTATACATATTTAGGTATTCTACACTGTACAGTGTGCTAACAAAGCAACAGTTTTAAAAGTGTTGAAAGGCCGTTATAGTCAAAAAATGAAATGCTCTAATCCGTTTAAGGATGTGATTTTAAGACTATCGACCCTAGACTACTGTGTTTCACCCCCGCAAAAGGGGTTAAAAACACACAGTAGAAATACCACTCGGACTTCCAGACCACTACTGTTCCCGAGCAGTAGACGCTGCTGATCCAATACGCAGGGCTAGTTTCACATCTGAGTCATGTGACTAGCTCTGCGTATTGGATCAGCATTGCCTTGCAAGTCCTGATTGGAATTTCTACTATGTGTTTAACCCACAGTATTCTAGGGTCGATATTCTTACAATTACATGGTCTAATGGATTAGAGAATATATATATTTTTTTTTACTATAATTTTCTATTTAGAGCTTTTAAAAATCAGTGTTTAGTTCCTGGAGGGAAATGATGTAAGAATCATAAACCCTTGACTGTCATAAGGGATGCATTATAAAGTTAATACAAAAAAATAAATAAATACATTTTCTAATTTGTTACAGCATGTCAATTTTGCACTATTAAGGCTCCAACTCTGTGCGTTTAACACCCACAAAGTTGTTAAATCTGTATTTAAATGGATATTCCAGTCAAAATTTAAAGGGACAGTCTACACCAGAATTTTTATTGTTTTAAAAGATAGATAATCCCTTTATTACCCATTCCCCAGTTTTGCATAACCAACACAGTTATATTTAATATACTTTTAACCTCTATAATTATCTTTTATTTAAGCCTCTGCTAACTGCCCCTTTATTTCAGTTCTTTTGACAGACTTGCAGTTTAGCCAATCAGTGCCTGCTCCCAGATAACTTACGAGCACAGTGTTATCTATATGAAATACATGAACTAACACCCTCTAGTGGTGAAAAACTGTTAAAATGCATTCTGAAAAGAGGTGGCCTTCAAGGTCTAAGAAATTAGCATATGAATCTCCTAGGTTAAGCTTTCAACTAAGAATACCAAGGGAACAAAGCAAAATTGTCGATAAAAGTAAATTGGAAAATTGTTTAAAATGACATGCTCTATCTGAATCATGAAAGTTTATTTTGGCCTAGATTGTCCCTTGAAATGCACAAAGATGAATTAAATCTTTGAATAGAAGTATATTTGCAATATACTTGTATTGGCAAAAATGCTTTTAGTAAAAGTTATCACTCCTTTAGTGTTAGCATTTTTCTCTGCACATGCATGTGAAGCATAACTAGATATTCTCAGTACACCAGCATTTTAAATAATGCAGCTGCTCAGAGCACCAGTGGGGCTTGTATTATATCAGTAATTAACTAATTAAGTCATTACCAGATGGTACAAGTCCATTAGGCTCTCTGAGCAAATGCTGTGTTTAAAATGCTGGTGCAGGGTGCATATTTAAATACACATTTGAAACAACTATATCTTTTATTAGAAGCATTTTTGCTAATGCGTGTATATTACAAAAATGCTTCTATTCAAAACTGAAATGCACCCACGTGGATTCCAATTTTGGCTGGCATGTCCCTTTAAAGTCTGGCTTAAGAGCAGCAAGTATTGCAGCTGCTGAGTTAAACACAGATGGTGATTGGCAGGACTGTGCAACTGCCACTACTGATTGGCTCACTGGCTGTTTCCTTCTCGGGACCAGCAGTTCTCTGCAGCTTTTGAGCAGGAATTTATCTATATGTTTAACCTCTTTGTGGAGGTCAAATACTCAGAATTGGACTGTTAAACAAATTTAGGCATGCAATTTTTTGAGAGAGAATGCGGAGTGTATTCTGGTGAATATATAGATTTTGTTTTTTCAATTTAATTTCCTCTGCTAAATAAACTTATTCTCTTGGAGCTGCTAGCCAGTGTACAAAAAAAGATACCTTCTTCAAATTTAAAGGTATAGAAAGGTCAAAGTTGAAATGTGAATGCTTCTAGTAAATGTTATTACTGTTTTCCTGCGGGATACGCACATATCCTGGGAGGGCCCGTGCTCCAGTATTCAAACACCTTCTCAGAGAGTCGGTGGTGGCGATTATGATACAAATTACACCTTTACAGAAGCAATTACACACCATTGCCAGCTTTCTGAGCTTTAATGCTGGTGCACAGGCGCTCACAGGATATGCGGGTAAAAACAGTAAGAACTTTTACTAGAACCATTTTTTGCTAATGGAAGTATATTGCAAAAATGCTTCTATTTAAAATTGAAATGTGTTTATGAATTTTTCAAATGTTGAACTTTCTATCCCTTTAACATAATTTACATAACCTTTTTGAAGTAAAAATATATGTTTTAACATGTTTATGTGCTGCTAATTCATTCAGGATAGACACTTTTGAGAACAAAGTACAAGACTGCTAGATATTTTTTGTTAGAAGCTTTAGTAGAGAACTTCATATGTGAAGAAGTATGTCACTCATTGTATTAAATACATACAATTATCATATAGTTCCCCCTGTCAGTCATGAGTTTACTTTCCTGCTACTCGTGGCCTGTGCGCTATTGCATGTACAGATGATTGGAGGTTGCATTTAGAAACATCCTGCTCTAAAGGCAAATTTAGGAGCATGTTCCAGAGGGGTCTCAGTGGGTCTTTATTTCATTACAAGGGCCCCTCAGTATATAGCGGCCTCAGGATATAAAAAACTCCTTGGACAGGGCTCCTGTTTCCGGCAGTGGGATTTGAAGCAAACAGCACTAATGTAAACAGAAAGGGAATGCAGGTTCTGGCTGCTTAGCACAGGGGTAAATGAGACCCAGATGCTCTTTGCATGTAACAGGACATTGCTAGGCTGATGTTTTTTCTAGGGGTGGCGAGATGTTTTGGAATTTCATCCTAAACCCAAGACCTCTATACTAGTCCTGTAGTGCAGGAACGCTGGGCGTAGTCCCATCCTCTGCTCTTGTGTGCTGGGATGTTATAATCACAGCAGCACCAGTTACTGCTGCCAGGTGAGTCAAAATATAGGCTGTCGGTTTGGATACATCTGTAGAAATGTAATTACAGTGTTGTTTACATCAACGAAAACAGGTATGGAATGATATATAATTTCAGTATACCATACAGAGATTGTGATTATAGACTGATTTTTTTAGAAACATTATCTTAAATTGTATTATGACCTATATGATCCAGCTGCCTGATCTAGCAAATTAAATAGAAAATGAGTATCCAATTACCAGTTGTCTTATATGTTTATAGGTTTTATTTTATTATTAGGTGATCTGTGGATTATTTTGTTTGTGATTGAATGCCCTGGAGGTATTTCTAGCTAAATGCCTAATGATAATCTCTGGCTTGCTTTAGTTACTTATCATGTGATGGAACAGTCTGTGCTATTTTCAGTTATTTGTCCTGTGACCTAAACTCTCTATACATTATCTACACTTTGACCTTTTTTTTCTGTAGCTCAATTCATCTAACCATGATATTAATGCGTTGCGAGGAATGACAGCAAACAACTTATGTTTAGAACCCTTTCTTTAAATGAAAGATTGTCTTGTCCTGCAATTGTCACTTTAGTTTAATATTACTGTATGATCAGCCAGTACAGTCTTTCATCTGATATAGTAATGTTATGTGTTTGTGACCTGAGCTTTATAAACAGAATGTCTTGGGATGTGTCCAGTTTTGTGTGTGTGAAAAGATACTATTGTTTTGGGGGTTATTTCCTCCCAAGAGATAGCATCTATAAAAAAGCGTATTGTGTACACTTTTGACATCTCGCTAGAGGGAATTCAGAATATAATTAGAAATGATGTTCCCATACGTAATATATACATGTGACATACTTGTTTTATTAACTGGAAAATTGTCCATCTTGAAATTCCACTTGACAATTGGGCTCATTATTGTATTTAAAATGTCATATAAATCTATTAACAGTTCCTGTAATATACTTATGCTTATATTTAGCAGTACAAGGAAGTCCATTCACTGCTATGCATGATGCAACATAAAAGCACCATTAGATATAGATTGAGTTTGCGAAACAAAAAAAGAGTATTTCTTCAAAATGTGCAATTCGTTGCTTTGCTAATAGAGGGTAAAAAAAAAAGTGGATTTTGTAAGGCTTGTTGTCACGTGTGTTTATGAGGTGAGGAGTTGGTATGCAGGAGTAAGCGCAGGGAACAGATGACAATGATTTTACCGCCAATCTCAATAGATCAGCGGTGTAGTGCCCCTTACTTACAAGGCTGTAAGATAAGACATAGGCGGTCGATGGAAAAACCGACCTATACTACAAGCTATGTGCTAAACAGGTACCACAACGAGTGAAGTCACTTTAGGGATGGAACCCTATGAAGAACAGCAGCCCAATAAAATTCCATCCCAATAGGATGCGCGCAATCGTTTTAAGCGTTTACCTTGATCTTGCTCGGTTCTCTGGATAAACTCGTACTCTGTGTATATTACATACCAGCATTTTATAGCCACTTATAACACTTAGGTTTTTTGGTGGCCAAAACTTTATAATTGTAACCCCCTTCCCCCTACAGACTCCACGGGTCGGGTTCCACACCTCCAGGATGCTAAAAGCTGCAAATGAGAAACATCTGGGCAGCGGCTGACTGGGTCCTTCTGTGATTGGCTGTAGGGGAGGGGCCGATGCTGGGGCTTTAAACTTGTGACGTCACGTGTCGAGGCTGATCCAAGCTGCGGGTACCTTGGGGGGACTCTACACGGGAACACAAACCGGATCTTAAAGGAAAGTCCGGGGATCTCAGCTAGGTGAGAGCGAATGCGAGGGTTATGGGTGTGCATGATGGTAAGATGGGCATTGTTGTGCGTTACAAGAAGGCACCTTTTTGAAATGTTTGTTTTGTGATCATAGGGTTGGAGGAACTGCCAGACACAAGCAGAATTTGGTGGGGAGACAATGTGTGTGTCGGGGGAGTGGTTAGCTGGAAGACAGACATTATAAATGGAACAGGAGGTGTGTGTGTATAAATGTGTGATATTTGTGCGTGTATAATATATTTAACAAAACTGTAATCGTTTTCTGTACCTTACATCAAGGAAGCATCTTTTATTGTTTCCTCTAGGGACAGTATCCGTCAAGACCTAGATAGACTATTTATGTTCTAGATCCTATTGGGCCTCCGTAAGCCAAAGATTTTATATCGCTCAACATAAATAATATTATTTTTTGAACTATCAGATGAAATGTATTAATGCAATTTGTGTGTGCTATGAAATTATGCAACTAAGAGCTACAGCAGTTTTTTTATATGCAGTGAGTCTGTTCTATACTTTCTGTTGATAGGCTGATAGGCTTTCTGTCCTTTTGGGGCACACTATCAGCTGTAAATATATTTAAATCCTTTCATGCCTCATGTCTCACAATTGAAAGTTTGTTTGATAGCTTACATTTTTTTTCTGTCAATTGCTAAATTTATATATTTGCTAACAATATATAAAACTTTTATTATGTAAAGTGTCTTATTAAAATAACTAAACACCTTGATATTGTAGTATACATTAGTTATACACACACTGAATAAACATTACAATATACTATCATTATATTTGCCCCATGTCATGTAATTTAGATCTAAAAATTGTGGCTTTCCTAGTTCTCAGAATTTTAAAAAGCACACTGCAGACTTCTTAGGCTAACCCTGCTACATATATCCCTAATTGGATTTAACAGATAAGAACTGCAAAAAAATGCACTTTATACTAAAATAATGACAATGACTAACCTTTTTAGCTGCAGTCTCAAGAGCCAAGTTGGCTTGTGCAAAGAGAGCAAAATGGTGGTTGAGTTTGGCTACTGAAAATCTATTATAGCAAACAAGATGTTTGTTTTACCATTTTTAGATTTGGCATATCTGTTTTTCTGTAGCAACACAAGAGAAGTTTCTTGAAATGTTTACTGTCCCTTTAACTAAATGATCATACAAACGTAATGAAAACTGACTAGCTTCAAGTTTGCAGGCATGAGTTTTTTTTTAGAAAGGTGAACCTTGCCAAGCAGTGCAGTTTTGTACTTCTCAACCCAAGAAAATTGCTGTGCTAGATTTTATTTTCCTTGGTTATGTCTGTTTTCCATTTCCAAAAGTAGTCTTTTATTATAGCAAGTAGTATGTGCAACATTTTGGTTAATTTCTAAATAACAAACATAGCATATGAAAAAAAATGACAGATTACTTATTAAAAACCTGTAAGACTGCACACTTCCTTAATGTTTCCTTGCCATTGCAGAATAAAGTATATTCAGATTTTATATTAATATTTTGTCTATGTCAGCACTTTATTATGTCATGTGCCAAATAACTTCTCAAAAGTTTTGAATAGAAGTCATTAGCTTCTTCAGAAAGGGGAGTTATAGCCTAAAACAAGAAGTGAGAAAAATGCCTCTCAGTACTTTTTTATTAAATACATTGTTGATTAGACTTTAAAAGAGATATATTTTAATATGTTCAACTGATATTATTTATTTAACTGTTACCAGATTAGGTGGAAGTTTTGAAGTTCTATTTTCTACTTCGGAATACTTTGGAAGAAACTAAAGCCACACTGAAAAGACATAAAAAAATATGTTTAGTTGCATTTAAAAGATGTTAGTTGAATTTATGGTAGTTTCCGTTAAAGGAATAGTCTAGTTAAAATTAAACTTACATAATTCAGATAGAGCAGGCAATTTTATGCAACTTTCTAATTTTACTCCTATTATCAATTCTTCATTCTCTTAGTATCTTTATTTGAAAAAGCAAGAATGTAAGCTTAGGAGCTGGCTCATTTTTGGTTCAGCACCTGGGTAGCACTTGATGATTGGTGTCTAAATGTAGCCACCAATCCAGAAAGCGCTGAACCAAAAATGGGCCAGCTCCTAAGCTTACATGCTTGCTTTTTAAAATAAAGATACTAAGAGAATGAAGAAAACCAGATAATAGGAGTAAATAAGAGAGGTTTTTTTTTTTAAATTGCCTGCTCTACCTGAACATGAAAGTTTTTAATTTTATTTATTTAGTAACCCAGATTATTTGTGATTTTTGTGACCATAAGGTGTAACATTAGTCAAGTATCATCATTTCATAGTTGCTTACCAGCTGTCCCAGAAACCACAGGACTGCCCTAACATTGGTCTAAATCTTACAGTTCTGCTATATATTTCCTACTTTTGTACTCACCTAGCAGAGGTAGCTGTGCATTGCAGGTAAAATGTTGTAGTGCAGAAGAGTTACGTGTGCTATCACATGCTCTGAGGCCATAGTATACCTTTTTGCTAATTTAGCATGCTGAGTGTACTGTTTATACACTACGGCATGTTTACACTGCTGTGTAACTTTTACTGGAGATTGAAGATACACCCTTAGCAACTACACTTTACAAATTCCCCTTAAAGGGACACTGTACCTAAAAAAAATTTCTTTTGTAATTCATAAAGAGCATGCAATTTTAAGCAACTATCTAATTTACTCCTATTATCAATTTTTCTTCGTTCTCTTGCTATCATTATTTGAAAAAGAAGGCATCTAAGCTTTTTTTTGGTTTCAGTACTCTGGACAGCACTTTTTTTATTGGTGGATGAATTTATCCACCAATCAGCAAGGACAACCCAGGTTGTTCACAAAAATGGGCCGGCATTTAAACTTACATTCTTGCATTTCAAATAAAGATACCAAGAGAATGAAGAAAATTTGATACTAGGAGTAAATTAGAAAGTTGCTTAAAATTTCATGCTCAATCTGAATCACGAAAGAACATTTTTGGGTACAGTGTCCCTTTAATATTTGTGCTAAATTGGTAATTACACCTCATTTATAAACATTCATTAGCGCTTTTCACTGGTATGATGGTTGTGAGAGGATTGTTTTTATTAATTGATGAGATACCTGGAAGTATGGCATCTATGATTAGTTATTGAGGGTTTCACAACCATTGTTTTACACATCGTTTTAGCAGCAATTCTAGTAAATGCCTTCATATGCTGTATATTTACTAATACTGCTGCTGTTCTAGTTAGTACAACTGTAATTGCTTCTTTTGGTGCAAGTAATCGCATCTTAATTCCATCCCAGTCTGTTGTGCACTTGGTTGAGTGATTTTTTTTTTTTTCTTCTTTTGTTTGTGTTTTTAGTTATGAAAAAAAACAAACATTCCTTTATATGTATGCATAAATCATAGCAGAGGTGATGCTCCTTTACTATTAAACACGTTTTTAGATTTAATTTTATAGCTTTTAAATATGTTTTTGTGTTTTTTTCGATGAACTTGCTTGACAAAGAAATGGGAATCAATGCTATTTCCTGTGATGATGAAGCAATTTCCTTTTGTGGAAACTGGCTTCTTAGTGATGTTAAAAGCAATATCATTGGTCTCAGAAAATACAAAAAAAATTTGAATTTTGTTTCACAGTTTGACAATTTAACAGCAAAAACATTTAGGAAGTACCTGACATCTCACAGGAAATGAATGCAGGCAGGCACATTAGTATGACGGTTTCATTATAAAACTAAATAATACTTCTAGAATTTTTAATTCTCTGGATATTGAATTACACTTTTTTCTGTTTGTTCATTCACACAATATTTAACAGTAATTAAATAGTACTTTCCCCAAACTGATGTGATTGTTCAAAGGTGTTAGAGGGGATTATGAAAAGCAAACATAACCAAAATAAATTATACATTTCTTTATAGTAGGGTTTTAAGAAAATTACTAGACTCTGATCCATAATTATACACCTCTTACATAGTAGGTATGACTTAAAGTGAATGTCTATTTTGAAGCTAAAGTGCCCGGTTTTTAAAAATTCGATTAAAAACAGGGGCACTTTAATTCATCAAAATTTACATTTCACTCCTGTTGAGAAAAAAACCTTACCTTTTTAATCTTCACAGCAGCTCCAGCTTCCTCCACCCGTTGCAAAGCGTCTTCCTGGGTCTAAAATGAGGAATCCGAAAGGAGTGAAATATAAATTTTGATGAATTAAAATGCCCCTGTTTTTAATCGAATTTTTAAAAACCGGGCACTTTAGTATCAAAATTGACATTCACTTTAAAGGGACATGAAAGTTAAAATTGAAACTTTCATAGTTGAGACATAGTATACAATGTTAAGAATTTTTTTTTTTTCAATTTACTTATCAATTTTAAGGGCTATAAAACAGTCTGTTTCATTGTTATAATAAACAATAAAAAAGCAGTTGTAGGGGGGCGGAGCCTACACTCAATGCGGCAAGTCACGTCTCAGTGAAGCTCTCTGAATCTTCTTTCTATAAGTTACCTTTAGCAAACTTTTAATATTTGTTCCTCAGAACCACATATTTGTTGAAGTGAACGGATTTATTCTAGGAGTGGATGGTTTGACAGTGTTCCTGCCTATGTTCTTTGAGTCAGCTACGTGACAGATCTACTCTCAGGACTGGAAGCCATATTGTGTAACTACGCAGTACTTTGTGTATCAAAAGCAGATTCTGTGTGGGTTTTGGAGCGTAGGTCTGGGGCTTCCGCAATACTACCCCCCCCTGAACTCCGGGGTTACGATATCCTGCAATAGGATAAAAACTGTGGGGAGTCTCACCCTGTCCTACTGGGGCAGTAACGGATTACCACTCACTACTTAGCCAGTCACCTAACATGAATTCAGTAATGGCCGCAGTCGACCGGTGGGAAGGGGAGATACATTCTCTCCTCAAAAAACACTTTGAAGAATTGGAGCTAGAACTATGCCAGATTTTGCAGCTGCCGACCTCCACATGGTTGATGCAGAAAACAGAGTCCCTGAGCGGGGCCGAATCTGGAGGAGGACCGATAGCTGAACCTGTATTGGGCGCTTCTCTGAACCTAACACCTACAACGGCCCCTCTGCAAGAGGTTGGTGTCCCTACTTACCTGCATGCTCCTATGCCCGTCCCTCTGCAGCGGAAGCCGCCCGGTGAACACACACAGATCCCAGATGGGGAGTGCAAGCTGACAGACGGCACCCGGCTCCTACCATGTATGTGAAGATACCGTCAGCACCACCTCCGTGGGTCATAGAGAAGCCTTTGATCCTCATGGATGATATGGCACTGCAGCAACCTAAGGGCATCGATAATACTTTGCTACTGACAAGTAGCCTTTTCCACGGCCCCAGTGAACTCTCACATGGATTAAAGGCATACCCCGAAACCTGCATCTCGCGGCCTACCGGCTCAGAGGTGAGAGCGGAGAATTCCTGTCCCACAGGACTGACAACCTCATGGTGGTTGGGATACCTCTCAGAGACACAAAAAACTAAATCAGGAGTAGGCTGAGTTAATGTGAGAGCCCCAAACATGATTGCGGTGATGCAATCTTTATATTAACATTCTTATGGGAGGCATAATTGTTTAGAGGTGACTCTGTTAATCCAATAGTGAAAACTGTATATATGTTTACTAGTAATCTTTGGTATTGTTGCCTTACTATAATGGGTACCCTTCGATCCCACCTCCTAACCTATATAAGATGACAGTACTCACATGATGCCCCCTATGAGCTAGTCACAGTATATGATCTTCAGCAGTATGTATGTTGTTGAACTGATTTATGCTATAACTACTTTATTAGTACTGCCAAACATGATTATACCCTTGGGACATATAGCTTTATCCTAATGATGGTAATTATGCCAGATGCCCATGATAATTAATGCCCAGAGCTACTTTGTTTGTTTTTATCACAACCTATAGAGGTACAGTTACTTTTTATTGTTTGTTGACATTGGTTACTCCCTATACTTATAATCTAAGACACTATGCCACAATACTTTAGGAGCACTATGGGTTAAAATCTTAGCGACTGCAATTAAATATCCCTATAACATAATATATGTATGTGCAGATACTTGTTTTCATGTTAATATATGCTCCTTCTACTAATCACCTAAAATACTCTACCATAATACCTTCTGTGTGCAATTGGCTTTAAAATTTATGTATGCCGATAAGAATTTTTTTTTTTTTTTTTTTTATGAGTTTACTTTTTCAGATATGTGATTCAGTCTAATAGGTTAACTTGTGGTCTATCAGTTACTATACCTAGCTCTTATATTATACACAGTTTAAGTTATGCGAGTCCCCAGAGAGAAAGATAGTTTGATGCAGAGACCCATATTATCCCTCTCTGAATATACCTTTTCAGCTTTCCTCTTCAGTAGGCCTAGTAATTGCCTAGAGGGAAAACTATATTCTAGATGAGGTCATTAGCTTATTAACAAATGTGGTCTATACAACATTTTCACTTAGCTTTTTCCATATCATATATCACAGGTTCTGGGATGGATAAGCATTTTTTTCAGCATTCATAAAGGAATGTGAGAATAGGTGATACTTGGCAATAAGCTGCCTTAATACTATAAATTTACCCACGCTTGATACTTACAACCCACTCTAGAGCATCTTAATAAGAACAGGGATCACTGTTGGAAAATTAGAGTGTTAATCACTGTCTCTACATTAGTTATGCCATAGATATACACTTCTTCTATATTTGTTGCAACGTAGTGGTCACTGAGATCCCCACCCTCCATTACTCTCTTTGATATAATTCATAGTATTATTCCCAAGTTTGAAGATTGGAATGTTCCCTTTTTACACAAAAGGTCCAAATGGGGCCTTATATTAATGTAACCTCCTGCTATTTTACACAAAGGATGTGACAGGGGTCCAAAAGTGGCCCCACTTATGTTACGGAGGTTGAAAACTGAGGAGTAGCACTCCATATTTAGTCATTCTATTCTACAGGTACTTTCTAGATAGCTGGCTACATTATTATATTTCACTTCATTTTACATTTATGTTCCTATTTGCTCATATGCCATTCCATTGATATGGAACGTGTCGCCTGTTTATTATTGTTATCTCATGATGGAATTCCTGTACGTTTACTTTTAATCCTCAATAAAACTATTATAAAAAAAAAAAAAAAAAGCAGTTGTAATTTTATATTTATTTTTATAATTTAATTTGTATAATGTCTATTACTTCCTGTCACAGTCCCAGGGGTCTCTACAGGAAGTCATGTCTAGCTTAATTTAATCTTCTAGAGTAACATGAACTGGTCTACTATTCGGTAAAAGATAGAAAGGAAGTGAGTACTTGTCTATGCTCAGAAGAGGCAGAATTCCTCCTCACTTATCTTGCTGTTGACACTGAAGGAGCACTTTGTTCTCTTGGTAGCCTATGTTAAAAGGCTACCAAGGTAGGCTCAGGAGCAGCAATGCACTACTAAGAGCTAGCTACTGATTGTCAGCTACACACTACGCTTGTCATTGTTTTTTCCAGATATGTTCTGCTAGATCCTGGTAGTGCATTGCTTCTCTGAATCTTTAACTGTATATTTAACCCCTTTGTAGGGATTAACTACCTGAACGCAATAATGAAATGCTCTAACTGAAGAAAGTTGCATAGTGTTTTAGCCATTTCAGTCTAAACATATAGGGATGTTGTAAAATGGGCATAAATAAATAATATAGTCTTTTACTTTAATTTTGATATGCTTTTCTTACCCATGTGTCTTTATTAAAGTTTACGCAAATTCACCAGTTATAAGTACCTCCCATAAAGAGATATCAAACTCAAAATTTAATTCAGCATAAAGCATTTTATTTATCCATATTAAACAAATTAATCTAGATTAAAAACTTTGCAATATACATTCATTATCTATTTTGTCCATTTACATTGTCATTTTAATATTCTGCAGAGTTCAGAACCTTAACCTTGCAACATTCTAAACTGTAATTGCTTGATCAGTGCAGGTGCCTATTTTATAGCAGTCCCAGAGAAAAGGCAATAGACAAACAAGCATACTATAGGGTCTTTTCAATAGTTTTGTCCTCATGCAACAAACAAATGCAAATTTTGCAAACAGAATGATAGTTTTTAAAACCTTTAGTTTGCATACAATTCTTTTGCATGAAATAGTTTTTTCGCTTATGTACAATAGCCTTATATAAAAACAACTAATGCCGTTTTTACTAATGCTTTGATAAGTCACTTGGCCAAAGTGCAAGCGTCAGCCCTGAAACATTGGAAGAGGAAATAGTTACAACCATTTCAAATTGGCTTTGTTTTTAATTAAATATACATTTATTTTCTGATACCTCTTCAAGATCACAAAAACGAAATGTTTAGTAGCACACGTTTGTTCCATCACATAGTGGGGGGAACCTGTGTGGCTGGGAATCTTTTTCTCTTATAGTATACTAGAAGACTTAAAGAAACAATATGGGCGTAAAAATGAATGTTATCATTTGATCTTGGGAACTCATATTATTGTGTATGCTCAGTGGGGCATCTTTGTAAATGAAAATAGTTTTACTGTGAAAAATCAATCACAATTTTATTCCCAGCAGTAAAAACAAACTGTTTGAGTTATTAAATTTTGTTGGATGCGTGCAAAAGGTAAAGGCGCTTTTAACTTAAAAAAATAAATTAAAAAAAATAGATTTTAGATTATCTTTTCTAATAAGAAAATATACATTTATCTCCTTGCCGCAATGCATTCTTATACAATGAGCCACTCTTCTCCAGCAGAAAATGGGAAAAGCATGGGGGGGAAAAAGTAGATTTTGGTGGTAGACAGAACTAGAATGTCAATTATTCTATTCTGAAGCAGAGCCGTTCAGTGTTTACTATCAAGGGCTGGTGATGTTCATTCAAGAGCACAAGTGAGTCATTGAATGTTTTGATAGGCCAGTGATGTGTATAATTAGCCACAGGAGTTATAGGGAAACATTCCTGATGAAACGACCGGAAGGCTGAGAAGAGTGTAAAGTGGATTGCACATTGTAGTGCATTTATTAAAATGGTAAAAAAATATTACCCATCACTTTGAGTGCCTGTATGTCTATTTGCCAAGGCCGCCTTGCTTTAAATGATTCAGCTTATTCCATGCCTTTTTTTTTTTTTTTTTTGGAGTAGTGAAGTGTCCTGCAGTGTTAGGACAGTTAGCTGAGGCACTAAGAGTCTTCAGCTGGCTCCTATCAGCAGAAGGGAGTGCTGCTACTTTTTTGAGTACTGAGATACTTGTGTGATTAATACTTTTCTGATAAGACTGATAAGCACAATGGAGCGCTTTTTCTCTTTCCTTTAACATTTGTATTTTGGCATGATGGGGATACTGGGCATGTTGCTCAATGGCTATATTGTCACTTGTAATGTTTTACAAGGTGTTTTTTTTTTTTTTTTGTTTTGTTTTTTTTAAACCCCTTCCGGGTGGCTTTAGCACCGTTAGGACGTCATGGAACGTCCTAGCCATTTGGCTGTACTAAAGCCTATGTCGCTTCCTGAATGGGAATGCAGCCTGGAGGTGGTGCCTAGCATCATAGGCATGCCCCCCTGACCCAATCCCATCATCAAAATTTCGCGATCACATGCACAATCGTGTGACTTCAGTTTGTTTACATTGGAACGTTGTTCCGATGTAGACACATTAGGCCAGTCCTGAAAAAGTCAAATAACAATATTTACATTGTTCTGTTTGTCAAAGCACCATTTCCGGTTTGGCGTAATCTGAAAACAAGACTACAGGTTTCTATTAGGATTGATATCATCTTGTACTACATTTTAACATTACTGAAAGTGTAAAGTGTGAACCAGCTCCCTGCAACATGGTATCTGCATAGAAGATGTTGTATTGAGATGACATCTTTGTGGCCGTGGTATTTTTTTTTTATAGGGAACACGCCATTCACGTTAAGTCAAAACCGTCACAACCATGATATTTACAGTTCTTGCACCTACATTATTGAACTCGCGTTCACCAAGGTGCAGTTACTTCTATGCAGGTTCCTTGTTACAAGGGAGCCCTTTCACACTTTACAGTTTCAGTACTGTTAAAATCCAGTATAAGAAAATATGTAATGGAATCCCATAATCTTGTTCTTGTTTTCAGATAAATGTTTTATGGGGGCCTGGAAACTCCATCCTGTTTAATCTGGAAATAAATTTAATTTGACAGAAGTATAGGACTCTTTTCTGAGTTTAAGGTTTTGTCATTTTTCTTCTATTCATGTAATTTATTTCTTATTGCATTAGTATAGAATCTAGGTTGTCTGCTTTAAATGCCTTCCAGCATGGAAAAGCATGATACTAGCGTGCTAAACGGGACCATTTTTTTATTTATATAAGGGGGGACTTGATACTTTTCAAGACCCCTACCGTTTGAAAAAGCAGGTGATTCTGGTTATCCATATCTAGTAAAGGAGCTGAGATTGAAGGGTTTAAATCACCTTCTCCATCCAGCTACAGAGGCACCGCTCCTTTGTGACGTCACCATGTTTGTGGCGACATGACCACCATTCTCGCTGATAGCTTGGGAGTTCCGCTACCAATGATCCCCAGCCTGTAGTGCGGGGGTTCGCCGAAAAGAGTCTCCTACCGGTAATTTCCCTCTTGCAGTAAGAGGATGCCTTGTCATGTGCACACATGCACATTGAACCAGTATATTCACAGACTCCAACAGATTGCAATGTGTTTGAATAGGGCTGACCACATCTTGTTCCAGTGGTGTACACGGTGCAAGACCTGGGGAAGTATACCTATCTATTTTTATATAGCATTTAACAATGTGCCCATAGAAGTATAGAGCTTTTTGTTATGTTATTGTCTGATAAAGATAATCTATATTACTTACAGGTTTTGCGCCAAAGGGAACAATTGTTCTGGCAGAGCTCTTTTAATGCTGCTCCTCTGCATTTTAAAACAGGACAATATGCAAATAATATGCCATCCCCCATACGTTGGCAGGGTTTGTAAACTTTAGTTCTTAGTAATCTTTTCTAAAAATAAGTCACAATATTTTTCAGGTGTATTGAGATATATGTGTAGAGATATATACAGTATCCCACAAAAGTGAGTACACCCCTCACATTTTTGTAAATATTTTATTATATCTTTTCATGTGACAACACTGAAGAAATGACACTTTGCTACAATGTAAAGTTGTAAGTGTACAGCCTGTATAACAGTGTAAATTTGCTGTCCTCTCAAAATAACTCAACACACAGCCATTAATGTCTAAACCGTTGGCAACAAAAGTGAGTACACCACTAAGTTAAAATGTTCAAATTGGGCCAAATTAGCCATTTTCCCTCCCCGGAGTCATGTGACTCATTAGTGTTACAAGGTCTCGGGTGTGAATGGGGAGCAGGTGTGTTAAATTTGGTGTTATCACTCTCACACTCTCTCATGTTGGTCACTGGAAGTTCAACATGGCACCTCATGGCAAAGAACTCTCTGAGGATCTGAAAAAAAGAATTGTTGCTCTACATAAAGATGGCCTAGGCTATAAGAAGATTGTCAAAACCCTGAAACTGAGCTGCAGCACGGTGGGCAAGACCATACAGCAGTTTCACTCAGAACAGGCCTCGCTATGGTCGACCAAAGAAGTGCACGTGCTCAGCGTCCTATCCAGAGGTTGTCTTTGGGGAAATAGATGTATGAGTGCTGCCAGCATTGCTGTCGAGGTTGGAGGGATGGGGGGTCAACCTGTCGGTGCTCAGACCATACGCTGCACACTGCATCAAATCTGCATGTCTGTCGTCCCAGAAGGAAGCCTCTTCTAAAGATGGTGCACAAGAAAGCCAGCAAACAGTTTGCTGAAGACAAGCAGACCAAGGACATAGATTACTGGAACCATGTCCTGTGGTCAGATGAGACCAAGATAAACTTATTTGGTTCAGATGGTGTCAAGGGTGTGTGGCGGCAACCAGGTGAGGAGTACAGTGTAACATGTAAACTATAAGGGTTGTTGTACATGTAACCCTGAATTTCAGGTAATATTTCTTATTCTTGTATGTATGGTTAAAGTATTTCCCAGTTGTCAAACAATTACACGTCACACAACCTAAACACCTGTAGCATCCTATGGTTTGTTGGAGCCATGTTCCAGTGGTGTAGCAAGGTCGTGGATCTGTATGGATCAGATGATCCCTGAGAGATTTGGCTCTCCTATATCCATCCCTTGGGGGTCTTTGATCTTTGAAAGGGAGGGTAATGTCCGTTTCCAAAATTGGCCAGTATTTCCATATGGTATTCGTCGTTCATTCATCCCCTGGAGTATAGGTAAGTGTCATAGTAGGAGTATCCTCATCCTTTTCAGTTTTATTCCTGGTAGTAAGTAATGACAGTTGGTTATCCTCCCATACTCTACTACGGCTCTCTTCCAGTATTGTCCTGGTGTATTTCCCTTGCACGAAATTGTTGTTCCAACTCTCCAAGTTGCTTCTACTTGTTTTCTGGGTTTGTATTGTTTCTTATTACCTTTTTCATCTGAGAAGTAGGTAGAGCCTTTTTTTAGAGCTGGTGGGTGACAACTCCCGGCATTAAGTAGGGAGTTTCATCTGTGCTTTTACTATAGAGCGTTGTCATCAGCCTTCCATTGTTCTTACAGGCCCTTAAGTCTAAGAGGTCTATCTGGGTTAGGCTCTTCTCCATTTTAAATTTAAGGTTGCTATTATCCTTATTTAATCCTTGGAACCATATTTTCAGATCATTTTCCATACCCTTCCAGAGTACAAACAGATTGTCTATATATCGTTGATATACCATGATTCTGTTATCCATTTTGATGTTTGCGATTATTATGCCTATTTGACATTGTACGATGTCTTGGTCATAATCTTTGCCTTCCATCCTATGTGGTGAGATTATATGTATTTAATATGTATACACCTGCTGTTGGTCTATAAATAAAATTTGAGGAAAAAAAAGGTTACTATTGGACTAAAGGCTAATGCTTTTAATGTGTAGCTACAGTGGTAGGTAATATGCGCATGCACGTGGCCATGCATGGGAGAAAATACAAGTGAACATAACCTACTGCATAGCTGCTAACATTTAGGGATCACAACCTGTATCTGGATGATATTGTGGACTTGTTGATGGGGGGAGGGTCAGTATGGGCAGGGTTAAACTTTTTCTATGTGGGGATTGTGGCCCCAAGTTTAATTTTGTGAAACTGGGACAGGATCCGAATTCTAACCATCCAGCAAAATGCAGAACTATTATTAGGGCTTTGCTACTTATGTAGCTGGTTATCAGGTCAAGCGGATAGGGATAAAAGTGCATTTGTGTTCCAAATTTCTTTTGATTGATATTTTGGAATGTACTACTCTTTATTTAAAATTAGTATTTTGGTTTTGTCATTTTTAAGGACTTATAGTAATGTGTCTTTCTTCCACTGCAACCTTCACCAAGTTGAAGAATGACTATGTAAAGGCGAGCACTATCGCCACCTTTGACTCTATTTCCTTTCTTTAGAAGCATAATCCTGAAGATGAATCCGCTAGATGTTCTATAACCTGTTTGGTCTGTGTGTGTTTTTTTCTTTCTTTTATATACATAAAACCATTTCACAGGTTGTGACTTGTGTATATATCAGCAGAATAGAAAGATCAGTGCAGAAGATGGCCCTGCCCATAAGGACACCCTTCCCCCTCAACACCCTGAATCCAAAATACATAGCCACAAATATTGGGATGTATGAGAGACAGTCAGGATCATAAGTAGGGATAGATTTAACAAATGTTGCACAGACATGATTCCGAATCTTGTGAAAGGCTTGTGCAATGCTGCCACCTGCTTACCGACAGCCGCTAGGTGGTGCTGTCAATCATCCCGATCGTATTGGATCAGGATTTCAGTCTGCCACCTACAACTGCTGCTTCTAAAATTACGTTTCAGGCGAGCCTGAAACGATGGGCGTAGAATGCAGCATCCGCTGCTTAATAAATCTACCCGGTTATATGTAAGAGAAACTCTGTTCAACAATGTGAAAATGCGGAGTGTAACGCTGATTTTGTGTGAACTCCCCCTTTAACCCTAAATGGCTAAATACGTTAACGGGATATGAAACACAATTTATTTTTTTCATGACTAAGAGCATGCAATTTTTAGCAACTTTCTAATTTACTCCTATTAATTTTTAATCATTCTCTTGGTATCTTTATTTTTAGTTGTTTTCTTGCACCTTTGGGGTCATTAAAACATCCATTAGATGTGTGGGAAATTAATTATAAAGTTTTAATGGAGGTATTTTTTTTTGATCCAGTGAAACAAGACGTGTGCATAGCCACCCGTCTCCATCTAGCTCCCAGCAGTGCATTGGTGCTCTGAAGCTGATGTTAATGATGTGCTTAACCAGTTTGCAGAGGTCAAAACATATGCAAACAATAGTGCAATAAAAAAATGCTCTAATACAATTTTTGATATTTTTATATCTCTTTAACTCCTTAAGGACCGGGCATTTCAGACAAAAACATCCCCAAAAGACAAGACAAGAGCATTTTTGCCATCACTACATTTAAACAGAAATAGAGCCTTTTTATATATATGCCACCATTTCACCGCCAAATGCGATCAAATAAAAAAAAATTGTTCGCTTTTTCACACACTATAGGTTCCTCACTGAAATTATTTAAAAACGGCTTGCGCAATCATGGCACAAATGGTTGTAAATGCTTCTCTGGGATCCCCTTTGTTCAGAAATAGCAGATATATATGACTTTGGCATTGCATTTTGGTAATTAGAAGGCTGCTAAATGCATCTGTGCACTTGTATTATGCCCTGCAATAAAGGGGTTAATTAGGTAGCTTCTAAGGTTAATTTTAGCTTTAATGTATAGATTACCGTCCCACCTGACACATCCCACCCCCTGATCTTTCTAATCCCTCTCAAACAGCTCTCTTCGATCCCCTCCCCCAACTTAAGTACTGCAGTGTAGGATTCCCCCCCCAAACAGCTCTCTAACCCTCCCCCTCTGTCTGCCAGTACCCAGTTCACTGCAAATTAGGCTGATTAAAAAAAAAAAAATATCTAGTGTAGCTGCCCCCCCCGCATCCCACATCGATTTTTCTCCCTCTTACCCCATCCCTTAGTATGATCCCCTCTCCCTCCTTCCCCCTCCCTGCTGCTCGGTGTTTTATCCCCATAGCCGTTGTGGTCCCGTCTCCCTCCTTACCACCCACTAACGATCGTCCCCACCACAGAGTGGCCCTTTCTCGGTACCTTTGCCCATCTATTTCTGCACTGCCCCACTCATGGGGTGTGCAGAAACAGCACAATCTCTCTAGTTTTAGCAAGATTGCGGCAGAGAGAGGCCCAGGACAGCAGCGTCATACAGGGTACGACGCTGGTCCTTAAGGGGTTAAAGGACCATTAAAGTAAAAAAATGACATGCTATAATTAGTTAGGCTAGCGACACCAGAGTGGTTGAAGGGGTTAAACACACAGAAGTACCGCTGGTTAGACAGCTGAATTGTGCAAATAGTTCTGCTGATTGGATCAGTGTTGGTTTCTGCTCGGGACCAGCAGTGCTCTGTGGGACCCGAGCAGCACTTCTGCTGTGTGCTTAACCACTTTGCGGGGAATAAACACATAGTGCAGAGTCGCTAGTCTTAAAAACAAACAAACAAAAAAACACTGTTTTAATTAGAAACCAAATGTGTTGTGCTGGAATGGAATCGGTCTCTCTTTATTCTTCATAGACATTTATTACATTTGGTCTTGGGGTGTAGATTCTTTGGTTTATGAAGAATAATGAAAATTCTAAATGTTTGTTGAAAGGGATGCTGCAGTTTGTGTTTGGGGAATGTGTGTTGAAATGTGGTTAGCAAAGGAATGCCTGAAAAATAGCACGAGGAATAAACTCCCTTATTTAAGGAGCCAAGGAAGTTGCAGATGTTAGAATGACGCAATTATTTTATTTCCAGCTATTTGTGTTATGTATTTTCCGTATTCTTTATCTACATAACTATCTCATTTTGTTGGTAGAAACAGATGCTCTTGCTGCAAACCTTAACCTGTATCATTCCTTCCATATTTTTTAAAGAACTAAAGAGCATTTTATAATGAAGTCCATTACACTGTATATCCTGACGTACCTTTTATTTGCTTAGAATTTTATATATACTCCATTGTCTATAAATACATTCACCACAGAACAAACATATTCTCTTATGGACAAAGAACAGAAAGGCAGTGGATTGTTACCATGGGTTTTAAGAATGCCAGTGAGATTTACTATTAAAAAAGTTAGTAACTCTCTTCTAAATGTGGGACTAGTAGAGACTGGTATTTTACCCATAACACTACTGTATTACAGTTATTGGTTGCCCACTCTAGGGACCTATTATGTTCCCTAATTGGCCTCAGAGAAGGAAACCAAGGTAACATAGTGGTGGTACCCCTTTCTTTATAGACCATTCAACTTCATCATTTTTATTTTTAAAAATAACCAATATAATTTGTAAAATCCAACTACATATAATTCTCATGTTAACCTTTCTTTGAATAAATCATTCTATTTAGCATTGATTTAGTATTTAATGTACCTTTTTTTTTTTTTATTTATTTTTTTTTTAAGTTTGTCCATCTCTCAGATAAAGGGACAGCTGAGATGTAATTCTGTTGTGGTGTTATTTAGAGAATGTAAAACTGTAGTCAACACAAACTTTCTTTTCTTGACCTTACAAGTAAGCATTTTAAATTGTTTACCAGCTTTGACTTACGGTATGTATTTGACCTACTAGAGATGGGGGTATAAAAAAAAAAAAATATATATATATATATATATATATATATATATATATATATATATATATATATATATATATATATATATATATATATATATATAATCTCTGTCTATCTCTATCAGGACTTGACACCATATATTTTTTATATATGAATACCACTGTGGCTTCTAAAAACATGTCTGGCTCCTAAAATTTGAACAGATTTGTTGACCACTGAAAAAACAACTTGAATGTACTGTAACTTTGAAAATGTGGTGTTGTCCCCCTATATATATTTCCAGGAGAAATCACTCTCGCCCAACCAGTCATCAGGTACCAGGGTGCAGAAAGTTATAATATAAAGTCCAAAAATGATTAAACAAAAAAAGACGTTTTGGGGGACACACACACACACCCATGACCCCACCATGGATATTTTCACTACTGAACAGTCATGTTATCTCCTTGGCTGCCAGTAACTTACAAATTAATGTTTTACTATTTGGCTGCCAGTAACACACATGCACAGTAGCGATTTAACCCCCTCTGACTGTCAGACGTACACATAGAAGCAATTATCACCCCCTAGACTGCCAGCAACATCTAAAAAAAAAAGTTGTGTTTTTTTACCCGTATTGGCTGCCAGCAACATACATAGTAGTGGATGCACAGTGTAGCTTCTTTTTGGACCATATTTGTATTGCATAGACTCTGGTATAGGGGGGCTTTTAAATTTAACTGAAACTCAGGGGACTTTAAAAAGCTTGACATTTAATTGACCAGCATTTTTACGTAGAGTTTACTAGACATCCTGAAAAAATACTCTGGCAACACTAACTTTAAATGACCACAGCAAATAAAGAAAAATATACTTTTAGCTAGATAATATGTTCTGTTAAACATCATCTAGTTGACAAATTGCTTCATGTGTCTCCCTTTATTGCAGGTATGACACAACTTTTGACCTAGAAGCAAAATCTTTTTAAGGTAAGTATTCTACATATTATGAAATTACCTACTTGTGCAATCTAACAATTAGAGCAAGATTTATCCAGCGCTATCACAATTCCCCTTTTTTATTCTATGTGTGCCTCTGGAGGAGTGCATCCGTGCGCCCAAATTTTTTATTTTTTTTTTAAATTCTTTTTGTGCTTTTTTGAAAAGGCAAGCTCAGGCGAAGTAAGTAATTATTTCTAATGCTGTTCGCCACAGTACTTATGGGCAACTTAAGGGCACACATTTGTAGGAGAATTTTAAGTTCTCTATAGGCTCAAAAAAGTAAGTAACTAATGGATTTGATAAGGTGTACTATAAAAATACGACTTGGAAAATCGAATTTAACCCTCTTTAAAAAAGTTCCTGTGTGCCTATGCAAGCGCGAACTGAGACACATTTTTAAATAAATGAGGGTGCTGATTCTCAAGCGTATATTTAGACACCTATATAGGAGAACATCAATGATAACTCTTGCTCTAGTTTGTTCACTGTCTATATAGTGAAACATTTTTATAAGATTCAATCAGAGAGACCTGGTTAGGGTTCCTTTGTTTTAAATGGACAGTAGAGTTAAAATGAAATGTTCATAATTCATTAACAAAAGGTCCTTTTAAGAATGGCTAGTTTATTGAAGGTGGGGTTCTTCAATGGAGTTTGAAATGCTTGTGGTATTATGATTTTAACTTATACAAATAGATGGTTTAGGCAATTTGCAGCATTTAGGAAACCTTGGTTACAAATTGCTTTTTGGCCTCTCTAGGAGGTGTTTATTTAACACAAGCAGGAATTGTTTAATTACAAAATATGTGCTGTGATAATTTGTGTGTACACATCATGCTTTGGTGTATGCACGTTTTGTGCGCATGCGCAAATTAAAATTTAGGCAAATCCCTTGATAAACTGCTCAAAACATGTTTTTCATTAATTAAAATATAGGTGACAAATTTTCCCTGTGCAAGGTGTAGTTGGTCGTTTTATGGGCTGAAATGCATTTGAAAAATGTTAAGTTATCACAGGACTTTTATTTATTTTCGACTGTTTATAATTGAATTAAACATTTTAAATCAGTGAACTTGCATTGATTTTAAATGGGGAGCTATTAAGCTATTGTGTGAGATCTCTTGTGCTAAGAGCATGTGCACGACCTTCCTCTCTCAGTGGCTGCATGTGCAGTAAAACTGATCACAAAAAGTTATGAAAAATAACCTTTATAAGGAGCATTTTTTAAATTAGAACTTGATTGGCAAAAAGCTTCTTATTCAATTTGACTTTCTTGTCCCTTTTAAACAAGGCTAACCTAAATGTAAAGAATTGCCTGTTCATATGGCCAGTTACAGAAGATTTGTATGATCTGTGTCTATCAGCGTGGCCTATTTTCTGTCACAGCAAGGAAGCAATTACGCCTTGACCTGTGGATGTCTGATGCAACATCAAAGGAAGACAAAAAACATTGAATGCATTTGTAGAAAGGTAAATTAATGAGAAAAAGTGTATCAAGAACAGACAAGGAAACAGATCACTGTATTTTTGCAGCTGCTTTTAACTATTTTGCAAAAGTATTCAAAGTGTGTGTATGTGTTTATGTGTGTGTATCTTACAATGTATAATATTGCTATAAACATTGTTGCAAATACTGCAGCCATGAAGTTTGATTTTGCTTTTTACTTTACTGTCTGTTTTAAAAGGCACAGTAAGGCCTAATGAGTTCTATCATGCATATAAAAACCTTACTATTTGGAGGTGAATTGCATTGAAAATAAGAATAGTTGTTTGTTTTGATTTTAAAGCTAAGTGGATGTGCATATTTGTGTACAACTGGTCCTTGTACTTTTAAAATGACCTTTTTAGATGCATCAAAGAGGAAAAAACAATCCTTTAATATCCTATAAACACATAGTCATATGCGCCCAATACTGATAAACCTGTTCATAGCGTCATGCTGGACATGGTCGGTAAAGCTCATAACACTTGAAACTTTGAAGCTTGGATCCCGTTTTTGGAAAGTAAAGAAACTCTTTGAAAGGTGATGGTCACATGAATGTCCAGATAATCGCGTGGTTGATGTAAAAATATTAATACCGTGCGCCAATTTCTGAGTTTACAAGGTACCTGTGCCACCCTTTTAAGCAAATCTAGACCAACACATACTTTGGACCTCTCATTATAAGCAGTATAGTCCTTACTTTCACATAAAGTATCACAGTGCCAATGTACACACAGCAGTTACTTAAAGGGACAGTAAAGTCGAAATCAAATGTTCAGGATTTAGATAGAGTGCAATTTTAAACAATTTCCAAGTTACTTCCATTATATATTTTTGCTTTTTTCTTGATGTCTTTTGTTGAAAAGCATACTTAAATAGACTCAGGAGCATCAATGCACTGCTGGGAACTAGCTGATTTGGATATGCACATATTTGCTTCTTTGTCATTAGCTCCACTCAGTGTTCAGCTAGCTCCCAGTAGGGCATTACTGCTCCTTCAACAAATATGAAACAGATGTAAGCAAATCTGATAGTAGAAGTAAATTGGAAAGTTGTTTAAAATCTGAATCATGAAATAAAAAAATAGGGTTTCATGTCCCTTTAACTCACTATGGGCACCAGTAGCACGTGTTAGCATCCAGAAATGTGCATAGTTTACTTGTAACATTTTACATTGTTCTGATTCCATAGTGCTGAGATTGAGAATTACTCAATATATTTATTAATATAAGAAAAAAAAAAAAAAAACTACAACGTAACAGTGTTGAAAGGATCAGATGCTGAGGTGCTCTCATTAGATGCAGCTAGGCTATATAAACCCTATAGAGTTGCATAACTTGATTGGCTGCATATTCCCAATATTTTCAACTAAATAAAGGACACTGTCTAATTGTGAAAAATTGTCAAAATGTACTGAGACAAATGGCAGCCTTCAACGGTTTAGAAATCAGTTTGAGCCTACCTAGGTTTAGCTTTCAAAAAAGAATACCAAATTAACAAAACAAATTTGATGATAAAAGTAAGTTAGAAAGTTGTTTAAAATTGTATGCCCTATCTGAATCATGAGTTTAATCATCTTGACTTCACTATCCCTTTTTAAGAATTCACTGATTTGTCCATGAGATGCAGTCTTGTCTCACCAGCCTCTTAGATCAGTCAGTGTATTTTTGTTTCTCATTAGTTCGACGTGAGGCCAATATTCGCATTAGTGGGGGCTCAGGTTGAGGCAGATTTGTGGGGCCACTCAGCCAAGCTCCCTGTATGGCCCATCCTTGTCCTAACATTTAGTGTCTTTTATATAAAGAATTAGACTATTTTACACCTCTTGATACTATGAACATTTCTTTATAAACTTTATATAGGGTGAACATCGCAGGTTCCCCTCTTGCCCTGCCTAAAGGACAGACTTGGTCTGACATTTAAAATAATGCTAAATAATTAGTATTTTGCATATTTATCGCCTTAAAACTCCAGTAATGCTTTGTGTGACTTACTGGGTTCACCAGCCCTGCAACAGTCGCCAGTTATTCACAGAAAGGTTTAACTAACCCTCTCCACCTTCATGGAACAGTAAAGTTAAAATAAAACTTGGATGATACAAAGCCTTCAACTGCACTGTTTCTCCCCCCCCCCCCCCCCCACACACATTTCAGACTTTGTCTCCAGATACTCTCCCTCCCGTCCCCTTCACTCTGGGCACAATCTCCTTCTCTCTTGTTACTTCCTCACATTCCCGTTTACAGGACTTCTCCAGACTGTCTCCCATCTTGTGGAACTCCCTGGCTCACTCCACAAGACTCCCCTAGTTTTAACAGCTTCAAGCGCTCCCTAAAGACTCTACTATTCAGGGATGCATACAACCTACACTAATCTTTCCTAACTCCATTGCTTTCCCCTTGAACCCCTTAGCATGTAAGTCCATGAACCCAGCTGTTTGTTGACTGCCTTCATAAGAGCCGACTACAACGGTGCAACTCTCGGCAGGGCCCTCTACCCATCTGATCCCTATAAATTGTATCTTGTATACCGCATATGTTTATAGCACTGCAGGATCTGTTGGCGCTCTACAAATACATGATGATGATAATAAGGCATGCCATTTTAAACCACTTTCCAATTTACTTTTATCATCAAATTTGCTTTGTTCGCTTGGTATTCCTTGTTGAAAGCTAAACCTAGGTTGGCTTGTGCTAATTTCTAAGCCCCTGAAGGCCACCTCTTATCTCAGTGCATTTTGACAGTTTTTTACCTTTAAAAACTGATAGTTCATGTGTGTCATATAGGTAACATTGTGCTCACTCCTGTTGAGTTATTTATGAATCAGCACTGATTGACTAAAAAGCTGAGATAAGGGGGAAGTCTGCAGAGGTTTAGATACAAGGTAATCACAGAGGTAAAACATGTATTACTATAAAAGTGCTGGTTATGCAAAACTGGGGAATGGGTAATAAAGGGATTATGTATCTTTTTAAACAATCAAAAATTTGGTTTAGACTGTCCCTTTAAAGGGACAGTCTACACCAAAAATTTTCTTATTTAAAAAGATAGATAATCCCTTTATCACCCATTCCCCGTTTTTGCATAACCAACACAGTTATATTAATATGCTTTTTACCTCTGTGATTACCTTGTATCTAAGCCTTTGCAGACAGCCTCCTTATCTAAGTGCCTTTGACAGACATGCAGTGTAGTCAATCAGTGAAGACTCCTAAATAACTTCATGGGAGTGAGCACAATGTTATCTATATGACACATGTGAACTAGCACAGTCTAACTGTGAAAAACTTTCAAAATGCTCTGAGCTAGGAGGCGGTTTTCAACTGTTTAGAAATCAGTTTGAGCCTAGCTAGGTTTAGCTTTTCAAAAATAACACCAAGGGAACAAAGCAAATTTGATGATAAAAGTAAATTGGAAAGTTGTTTAAAATTGCATGCCCTATCTGAATCATGAAATTTTAGTTTTGACTTTACTGTCCCTTTAACCACTCCAGGCAAGCCTGTGACTCTGTTTAGTGGGTACAAGTGTTACTAGACCTAGAAAAAATGCCCGAACACCCCTTTAATGCCACCCACACTAAACTATCTCTGCTGCCACCACTTTAGGATTATTATATGGGAAAAACCCAGACTAACAGATTTAAAAATCCCCATAACACAATTTGGCAAACATCAGTCTAAAAAACACAATACTGTTATTACTAATCTCTTTGTCTAATATTGGAACTACATTACCAAAGTCAAAATCTTATTAATGGAACATTTATTATGAACTTGAGTCATAACGTGTGTGGGTGTATACAAACAAATACACAAAGCAACAGATTTTAAAACAAAAAGGACGAATATAACAGAACCTATAACTTTACCAGAATAGTCTGTGGGAAATGGAATGAAGAATGGTCATGCACACTTTCTAGCTTCCCATGTAAAAGACCATATTATTTTGCTGAATTCACCATTTAAATACATAATTTTATTTTTTTTTCTCCTAAGATAAGGTTTCTGACTAGGCTCCTTCCAGAGTGGGCAAGGAAGGTAGCCACCACTTTTTTATAGTACACCATAAACCACAGTATAAACCCTGGCTAAAATTATAGGATAACTTTATAATTTTAGGTATGCATATCCAGTGCGCATACCCTTATTAACAATCCCATTGTGACATCATGAGGATTATTTTGATACCAAACATGACATCCTTAAAAAATCTTAGTGTTACTCATGATCGACCACAGGTTGGTTTCCTAAAAATCACTGTATTGAGAAGAACTACACCCCCCCTCCTTATCTTGTTGAACCAAAAGTAGGTAGTAAAAGCCAGTGGCCCCATAAGTTTACAACTCTGTACCAGAACTATCTAAAAAGTCAAAACAGCAAAGAAAGAAAAAAAAATAACCACCGACACCCTAATATCAGGTTTTCATGGCATTAAGCCGAGATTCCCAGGGAGTAGCCTAGCCGGCAGCCGAGATTCCCAGGGAGTAGCCTAGCCGGCAGCCGAGATTCCCAGGGAGTAGCCTAGCCGGCAGCCGAGATTCCCAGGGAGTAGCCTAGCCGGCAGCCGAGATTCCCAGGGAGTAGCCTAGCCGGCAGCCGAGATTCCCAGGGAGTGTTTCTAGATTCATATTTTCTTTCATGTAATTAGCAAGAGTCCATGAGCTAGTGACGTATGGGATATACATTCCTACCAGGAGGGGCAAAGTTTCCCAAACCTTAAAATGCCTATAAATACACCCCTCACCACACCCACAATTCAGTTTTACAAACTTTGCCTCCGATGGAGGTGGTGAAGTAAGTTTGTGCTAGATTCTACGTTGATATGCGCTCCGCAGCAAGTTGGAGCCCGGTTTTCCTCTCAGCGTGCAGTGAATGTCAGAGGGATGTGAGGAGAGTATTGCCTATTTGAATGCAGTGATCTCCTTCTACGGGGTCTATTTCATAGGTTCTCTGTTATCGGTCGTAGAGATTCATCTCTTACCTCCCTTTTCAGATCGACGATATACTCTTATATATACCATTACCTCTGCTGATTCTCGTTTCAGTACTGGTTTGGCTTTCTACAAACATGTAGATGAGTGTCCTGGGGTAAGAAAATCTTATTTTCTGTGACACTCTAAGCTATGGTTGGGCACTTTATTTATAAAGTTCTAAATATATGTATTCAAACATTTATTTGCCTTGACTCAGAATGTTCAACTTTCCTTATTTTTCAGACAGTCAGTTTCATATTTGGGATAAATGCATTTGTTTCAATCATTTTTTCTTACCTTAAAAAATTTGACTTTTTCCCTGTGGGCTGTTAGGCTCGCAGGGGCAGAAAATGCTTCATTTTATTGCGTCATTCTTGGCGCAGACTTTTTTGGCGCAAATTTTTTTTTCTGTTTCCGGCGTCATACGTGTCGCCGGAAGTTGCGTCATTTTTTGACTTTTTTTTGCGTAAAAAATGTCGGCGTTCCGGATGTGGCGTCATTTTTGGCGCCAAATAATGTGGGCGTCTTTTTTGGCGCTAAAAAATATGGGCGTCATTTTTGTCTCCACATTATTTAAGTCTCATTATTTATTGCTTCTGGTTGCTAGAAGCTTGTTCACTGGCATTTTTTTCCCATTCCTGAAACTGTCATTTAAGGAATTTGATCAATTTTGCTTTATATGTTGTTTTTTTCTTTTACATATTGCAAGATGTTCCACGTTGCATCTGAGTCAGAAGATACTTCAGGAAAATCACTGCACAGTGCTGGAGCTACCAAGCTAAGTGTATCTGCTATAAACTTTTGGTATCTGTTTCTCCAGCTGTTATTTGTATTGCATGTCATGTCAAACTTATTAATGCAGATAAAATTTCCTTTAGTACTGTTACATTACCTGTTGCTGTTCCGTCAACATCTAATTTTCAGAGTGTTCCTGATAACATAAGAGATTTTATTTTTTAAATCCATTAAGAAGGCTATGTCTGTTATTTCTCCTTCTAGTATACATAAAAGTCTTTTTTAAAACTTCTCTTTTTTCAGATGAATTTTTAAATGAACATCATCATTCTGATACTGATAATGGTTCTTCTGGTTCAGAGGTTTCTGTCTCAGAGGTTGATGCTGATAAATCTTTGTATTTGTTCAAGATGGATTTTATTCGTTCTTTACTTAAAGAAGTGTTATTTGCATTAGAAATAGAGGATTCTGGTCCTCTTGATACTAAATGTAAACGTTTAAATAAGGTTTTTAAATCTCCTGTAGTTATTCCAGAAGTGTTTTATCTCCCTGATGTTATTTCTGAAGTAATTTCCAGGGAATGGAATAATTTGGGTAATTTATTTACTCCTTCTAGACGTTTAAGCAAATTATATCCTGTGCCATCTGACAGATTAGAGTTTTTTGGGACAAAAATCCCTAAGGTTATGGGGCTGTCTCTACTCCTGCTAATGTACTACTATTTGTCAGTATATTTATGAAAATCTTAGTAGTGCTATCCAAATAATATATATAAGTTTATGGCAGGGTTATAAACACAATACAAAGAAGTAGAAACCCTTATCAACCATGCACCTACTAGACCATACAATTAATATAAATATCTGAATTCTTTTATTTAGTTAATATCCATAAACATATTGAAGTATATTTGCAATAAAAGGAAATGAAACAAAATGTATATGCGTTTAAACCAACTCTTAAGATATGCTATCCTTCTTACAAAACCCAGAAAAATATACCTTCACAATTTAGCCTTTTATTTATTTAACACAATGGGACTAAAAACCTTTAACATCCAAGCAATACAATTCTAAACAGTGTTTATAAAACAATAGGATAATATATATTCTGCTATTTAATTGCAATTTATCCTAATACAAAATTAACTGACAATACCAGAACTTGTATAGATGAGTTACTTAGCCAATCAGACGCAGATTTAAACAATATATGTATATAGGCTGTGAAATGCTAACTTGAGAAAAACACACTGCTTCTTTAAATCTATTAAATACAAATTAACTATGCATATAACTTATCTTACAAAACTTTGAATACGTTACCAAAGTAAAAAGCAGTCGATATCCGATGTTCCTTGGTAGGAATTATTTTACCTCAGATCACCAATAAGTGTATATCGCAATCAATGAGAAGGGTAGATTCGCTTTGCTCAAGTAAAGTGGTATCTCACACCAGCGGGAACCAGTTACAAGTTTTAGCTTCAGCAGAAAATCTCCTTTTCTCTCCATTGCATTCACTTTTTATTTGGTTTTCCCATCACTGGTAAATTGTGGGTGGCCCTGCGGGAGCTGACCTTCCCATTGGTTATCTGGGAAGTCTAAATCGGATTGGCCCTTGGAAATTTCATTTTTAACAGCCAGAGAGAACCTTCTGGCTGTAGTTCTCGCAACATAACACCAGGTGGCAGCACAAACAGACACAGCAACATTTGAAACAGCTTAAGTCAGTATTTCTATGAAATGGTTATTAATTTTTATCATAATTTACTGCGACAACTATTCATAATATTTGTTTTGGATAAGTTATATCTTAATGAATTTTCTGATCATTTTGATATGAAACATCACATATCTAACATTATATTAAAATAACTTATATTTCATAGTTATATCACATCAAATATATATCTCATAGTCATATCACATCAAAGTAACTTCCATATTTTCATCTCACTATATTTTAAAAGATGTATGTGAAACTTTATAAACATTTATTTGTATGTTTATATGATATGACTTAATACATTTCATGCGGCATTCCGTCTCTTTCTAAGATTGATGCTCATGACCAATGGTTGTCTGCAATAAAAATAGAAATAATTATTAGAGATGATCCAATCATTAGTATGTGTATGGTCCATAAGTATTTATTTATATTCTTAAAAACACAGAGGCTAAGTAAGATCTTTTGTGTTTTCAAAACATATATATCATTTCTATGTATATCTGAATTTATCTGTCTGAAAAATATAAGCAAAAACAGAGGTTATTACACATTTTTGACTGACTAAAACAGTTACCTCCCAAGCTTAGCAAATACCCATGTAATAATAATATAGAATTTAGACAATTTCCCAAATTTCTATATTTAATACATTCTGGGGCATGTATTTAAACAGAGAGAGAAAAAAAAAATGTTTATTTGCTGTCTGCTTACGTGAACTTCCAGAGTCACACCTTAGCATTTGTCTGTGTTTTCCAAGGCCTTTATTGCTCCACATGGGGTCAATCCATGAGGAGTTGTAAGAGTCTTTAAAACAGCATATTTCCTGTTTAGCCAGCAGTGCAGATGTGTATTTGATTTTATTTGTGTCACCTTCCCCCAAGAGGGGTTTTTGCAGTAAGTCTTCAAATAGAGATTCAGTGAGATAGAACTGTTGTATCACACGTGTCAAATTCCAAAGGGGTCCTTGAACACATTCTTTTCTCACCTCACCAAATGTTCTGAGGTTATAAAATCTGCATATATAGTCAAATGAATAGGGTCACTGAGCTATTTCCTTTAGAAAAGAAATGTTTGTGTTTCAAAAAGGCTCTACTGATCGTCAATCCTGATAGACGTGTATTAGAAGCTGTGTTCAACAAACTCATGTTTAATTAATCCTGAGTTCTCATCTAACATATACAGTGTATAAAATATACATATATATATATATATATATATATATATGTACACATATGTAATATTCATCATAATATTCATATACTCTGACATAAATCCCCCTTCCAACTTCAAATAGATGTAGGACACATGTATTTGAATTGGCTTAAAGTCAGTGGTATTTGATGAGGATCAACCGTATACCTCATAGACAGTCTCTTATGAAGAAAGTTTGTTATTTTGAGCTTTCATGTTTATCAGTTAGGCATCTTTAAATTACAGTATGTCTTTAATGCATTTGGGGATATGACACTTCATTCTCCCTCTATGACTTGTAGTTGGGACCTGGGATGACATGCCCGCAGTTGATTTATATGTACCCATTTATCTATGAAACCTTCATTTTTGGGGATCCGTATTTTATAGGCCACTGGAGATATTTTGTCAGTAATGACAAAAGGACCTTTCCATGAGGGAAGAAATTTCTTCTCCCTAACCTGATCTCTTCCAAAGTTATAAAGATAAACTTTATCATTTATTTCATATTCCTTTTTGGATGTTTTGAGATCATAATAGGTTTTAGTGGCAGTTGCGGCTCTTTCTAAATTCCTTTGAGCAAATGCAAAGGCATGTTGCAGGTGTCTCCTTAGGTTTTCCACATATTGATGTGTATTGGCAGCGTTTATCAAATTTTGGTCTGATGTACGGTACAGCAGATGCTGAGGTAGAACCATTCTTCTACCAGTCATCAGCTCAAAAGGTGACATCTTGGTAGCACTACTTGGAGTTGCTCTTAATGCCATTAAGACTAGAGGTAGTTTTATATCCCAGTCTTTACCTGTTTCACTCACAAACTTTTTGAGGATTTTAACAATGGATTGGTTGTAACGCTCTACACCACCACTTGAGGCAGCTCTATAAGCAATATGGAGCTTTCTTTTAACCCCTAGTATTTTCCACATTTTTGTCATCACTTCGCTAGTGAAGTGGGTCCCCCGATCTGACTCGATTCTTTGGGGCAGACCAAATCTGGAAAATACATGGTTGATGAGCAATGCTGCACATGTTTCAGCACTATTGTTAGGTGCACTAATGCACTCTACCCATTTAGTGAACAGGCATGTCACGGTTAACATGTATTTGTTACCTCTTGATGATCTTGTTACTGGGCCAATAAAATCAATTTGTATATCTGACCATGGCATTACCATCCCCCTTTTCTGCAATGGCGCTCTATGCGTTGGTGCAGTGGGTTGGAACTGTGGACAGATTAAACACCCTTGACAGTAGGTTTGAACATCTTTCAACATGTGTGGCCAAAAAGCATAATCACGCAATATTTCATACGTGAGTTTGGCACCCCGATGACCAGATGTGGGAGCATCATGGGCATGTTGAAGCATTAGACCTCTGAACTTGGTGGGTACTACCCACTGCTGGATGCCAGTTTTGGAGGTTCTAATTAACAAACCATCCTGTAACTTGAATTGTGATCTAGATTTCATTAAGATTCTAAGATCTTCTTTGCCAATGCAATCATCTTTTGAGATGGGGTTGCTTTCAGGATCTTCTATGTGTTTATAGAAGATGCCTATAATGGGGTCTTCTTTTTGACTAGTGATCAGGTCCTCACTAGGAGAATCCTGACTCCATTGTACCAAGTTAGGCTCACTCTGTTGTTTTGCCTGGTTTCTGGTAATGGCTTCTACCTGAATTGCACCCATTAAGTGGTCAATATTAAGGAGTTCTCCAGTTATGGCTCCTTGTTTGGCTAATGAATCCGCAAGGTCATTGCCTTCCTTATCCGGACCTAGAATTCTGGAATGACCCTTGGTCTTTTTCCAGTGTATGGTTAAATCATTGGATACTACCAGATTATCAATCTCGCAGAACAATTTGCCATGCTTGACTGGTTTGTTATTGCTTTTCTGCATGCCATTTCTTTTCCAAGTTGGCAGGTATTCAACAAAACTGTCACGCACATAATTTGAGTCAGTTATGATCACAAATTCATGAATACCATGTTCAATAGCCATTTCAATGGTTTTGAAAACAGCAGTTAGTTCTGCAACTTGACTGGATCTTGGTCCAATGTTGAAACCTACAGATATATTTGAGAATCCGTTTGCCCCAGTTATACCAATGCCAGCGACTAATCTGCGCTCATTATCAATAGTGGCATGGTAAGAACAACCATCAACATATACCCAAGGTAATGTTTGACAATGGTCCTCATTGTACATTTTATATGGGGAAAGCAATTGTTCTTCCAGAAAATCATCTTCTGATAATTCTTCCCCAGGATCTCTAGCAGTACAGTCGTGGAGCTCAGCAAGCCCTTGTGCGACTGGATTCTTTTTATTCTGCTTGTAGCAAATTTCTAAGGGCCAGCCTTGTAAGGAAAGAGTCCACGCTGTTATGCGGCTATTAGACAAATTCCCATCTCTTATTCTCTCACTTTGCAAATATAGCAAAGGCTGGTGGGCCGTTTCTACAATAATTTTCTCGCCCTGTATATAGCTGCGGAAATTTTGTAGAGCCCATACAGTAGATAAGAGGGCTTTTTCGCAATCGTTAAACTTTATTTCTACTGGGGATAGATTTTTGCTCGCATGAGCAATGGCTTTGTTCAAATTATCATGCTTTTGGTATAACACAGCACTCATGCTTACATCTGTGTACCCTGTTTCTAAGTAGAAAGGTTTACCACCTTCAGGGTACGCTAAGCAAGGTGCTTGAGTGAGTTTTCTCTTCAGCTCTCTGATGGCTGTCTCTTGAGACTCACTCCAGTGCCATTTCACATCCTTCTTTAGAAGAAGTAGTAGTGGTTTAGCTAATTCCGCATAATTATCAATGAATTTGCGAGAATAATTCGTCATACCCAGGAATGATCTCAATTCCTTTAAGTTAGTTGGGTTTTTAGAATTCACTATAGCTTCCACCTTTTTCTTCTGGGGATTTAATCCATCAGAGGTAACTTCATGTCCCAAGAAGTTTACACGAGTGCGGCACCATTGAGCTTTTTGCAGGGATAATTTGACACCTGCCCTTTTAAGTTGGCTGAGGACGTGTTTAAGCTCTGCAATGTGTTTTTCAAAGTCTGTGCTTTTGATTAAAACATCATCCACATAAGATAAGGTCCCCCTTTCCAGTGCGTCAGGCATAGCCTTATGCATGAATACAGCAAATTCATGTCCAGAATTTATGTATCCAAATGGAAGTCTCTGGAATGCATACTGAATCTTTTGGAAGGAGAATGCTAGCTTATATTGGTCCTCTTCATGTACCTTTATGGTCCAATATCCCTGTGCACAATCAATGGCAGTGAATATTTTGGATCCCTGCATTTGTGCTAGGCACTGGTCAATGTATGGTACAGGCCAGCCAGACATGTATACTCGTTTGTTTAGCTGTCTTAAGTCAGCACACAAACGCCATTGTCCATTGGGCTTAAGGACACCTAGAATAGGATTATTATAAGAGCTGTGCACCTGTCTGATAATACCTCTTTCTTCCAAATTCCTTATGATCTCTGCAAGAGAATCATATGAGGCTAAGGGAAGTCTGTATTGTTTGACAAATACAGGTGGTGCATCGGGATCTGTTTGTATTCTTGCAATGTGCAAGTCTGTAGTACCACAGTCATAAGAATCCTTAGCAAAAATATCCTTGTACTCCATCAGTAGTTCTCGCAGCTGTTGGCGTTCATCATCGCTGGAACAGCCATTAGCTAAGGATATTTGCTCTTCGACTATTTGCTGAAATCCTGGAAAGATTTCAGGCTGTCCTATTTCATAGGCTTCTTCCAGTCTAGAGGTGAGATCCCCTTGATTATAATTTACATTGCTCCCATGACTCTGGGTATTGGGGTAATCTTGCTGTTTGATTGGCTGATCAAACACTAGAGAGGCTTCTTCAATTTTACAGATGCCTTCCTCTGAGCTGAAGGGATAAATAGATTGAACATTAAATAGACCCTCTGGCATAGATGCAAAGGATTGTTCTATTAATTGTTCTTCAGTTAGGTATCCTTCAGGTATTAGCCCAATTACATTATTCTGGAATCCAAAAGTGTAATAACTTGATTCCAGTGCATATCCTATGGTAGTTCCCTTGGATAATGTTATATCCTGTGGGGTCATGTTATGCACAATAATATGTATTGGAACAGTTCCAATATTCACCATAGGAGTGTAAGTCACTGTGACACCCAGATTTTGTATTCTATGGGAGAGGCAAATTAGTGTTTCAGAAGTTTTTAATTTCTGACCTCTCTTTACCTGTAAGGGTAAAAGAAATTTATCAGCCCCAGCAGGAATTATAACATCGCTAGATACCTGCATATTCACAGCATATGGCAATTGCTGGTTTGATTTCAGGGCTGCATTTTCATCCTGAAATACTTCAGGGTCCCCCTTTAACCTGCTCCAAAGGCAAGAGTTAATCAAATCTATTTGTATGGCATATCTATGTAAAATATCATTGCCAATGTATATTTGATTATGGGGAGTATTTAAAACTAAAAACAGGTGCTTCACTGACTTATTACCAATAGAGATAGATAATAAGCACTTATCTGTGATGTTATAGCTTTCAGACCTGTCATCCAGGCCGTTGACACAGTGGTCTTGGGGAGAAAGATATTTAATCACTTTAGGTTCAGCTATTTGCGCTAATAAACCTTCGCTTATATAGCTAGCTTCCTGTTTTAAATTTATTTTAGCATACTTGGTTTTACCAAGGTCATGCACTTGTATAGGGATAAATAGATCCTCTTTAACTCTCTCAATCCCTGTGAGGTATTGAGCATGGTCTCCCCCTTTAGGGATTTTAGGATCCCCCTTGTGGAGTGATATGGTTAATATATCGCCATCTAGGGAGATATTCGCTATTTTTCCGGGCGAAATTTTAAAAGTATTACCATCAGAGCCACTAAAAGGAGTCTGATCATCTATTTGTAGAATAGTGATTTCAGGTGTAGAGTTATTCCTGAAATGAATCTCCACAGCATCTGGTTTCTCTTCCACCACGTGACAGCTGTGTCGGGTGCGAGATGTACCAGATTTTTCATAATTGATAGGCCGTTTAACTTGCGACCAAATTACATTATTTATGCAATCAATTATGGTGCTTAATCGTTTCAGGAGATCACTACCAATAATTAAACGATCAGTTGGCAGATCCACTATAATGACAGGGTGTCTTATGACCCTGTTCCCCAATTTAAATTTTAACCAGGCAGTACCGTAGACTTTTAGGGAGTCACCCCCAACACCTATTAGAGAACCGTCAAATTCTCTTATTTTGGGTTTGTGGGGTGTTAGCTCATTTAGCTGTGTGTAGTACCTGTGGGATAAGATAGTTGCCTGTGACCCAGTGTCAATTAATCCCCTGATAGGGTTGGAGACTGAATCTTGCAGCTCAACTAGTACATAATATCTTCCTGCAGTTTCTATCATTTCACACATAAAATTTGCATTCTTGTACATCTGTGGGCTTCGCCACGTTTTACCTGGATCCGCTGCGTCATTCGATGCAGAGGAAATTTCATACCTACCTGTTTCCCCTATGACAAGGTCAGCTGGGTTCTTGTGTACTGTATCTGTGGAAATAATGTTAAGAGAACACTGCAGAGGAAAAGTTTGGTTAATTTTTCCCGGCTGATATCGCTCATTGTCACAGCTAATTTGTCCGTTTCCGGTCTGTGGGGAGATAACATGATTAGTATCATTGATATTTATTACTACATTTTGTATATCTCTCCCCTCCCCTTCAGGTGATACTGCAGTATTTATGACTGTGCCTGTGGTCCACTGCTGACCACTGGCTGTACCCCTAAAAAAGTATTGTTCGGTTGCTGAGCCGTAGATTTTTGACTCATATTAGCGATTTGTTCGCTCAACCGATTTAATTGGGTAAACAGCATATCTACCTGATTGTACAAGTTACCTCTACCCCTGGGCCTATCTCTTGGTGCCCCATTGTACTGATTCCTGGACCATTGGGTTCCCTCAGAATCAGGGCCACTATTTCTATTCTGGCGTGGTTGCCCCTGGGGTTCAGCTTGTTCAGCATTAGTACTTTGGGGAGCATTATATACCTGGGGTGTCTGGTTACCCTGAGAATATCTTCGCCGTCTATTGTATCTACCCTTGCGCGGATACCAATTATTTGGTGAGTATTCTCTTTGTGAGTAATTATTCACCTGATTATGTCCCCCACTTTGGTTATAGTCTCCCTGCGCCTCAACCTGTGTAGGGGGAGGGGCAGAATTAAACCTCTGTGGAGATGGCCTGTTTTGACTGGCCACCTCTGCATAAGTTCTCTTGTTAGACTCCAAATTGAGGGGTTTAGGTGACACCCTAGTTTCTGCTACAATTTTGGGTTTTGATTCCTTTTTAACCCCCTGCTCACTGGACTGCTGAATAGAGTATAATTTTGTACTCTCTTTGATCAGCCATTCCAATGAGCAGTCCTCATCAAAATCTCTAGCTAAGTTAATTTTGATGGGTGTAGGCAATGCTTCAAAAAATAAATTTACAAATTCTGAGCCATCAAATCTGGGATTATCTTCAGCCATACTGTACGCATTTTTCAATACAGAAAGGAATTCGACTGGACTCTGATTCGCACGACACTTTAAACCATATACCGCTATTTTCGCGGCAGTTTTAGTGCGATATTGCCCGAATTCTTTTCTGCATTGTTGTTTTACCCCATTCCAGGAATGAATATTCATATCCTTTAGTGAAGCAAAGAATTTGTGATGCTTACTGTCAAATACCCAAGGCAGAAATTCAATTTTCAATTTCTCACTTGTAACATTCATTATAGCTAACGCATTTTCAAAAGCCTGTAAATGATCAATTACAGATGTTGTTCCCTTATTGGAGAATATAGGTACTGCGCGTTGTACGAAGGTGATTATTTTATGGGAATCATAGACTTTATCAGACTTATTTTGGGATTCTCTGTTAGAGTTTCCCTCCCCCGCATCAGCTGCGCTACAGCTGTCCTCTGGATTTACATCCTGAGGGGATTGTCTATTTGGGAAATCTACTTCTGACCCGTTAGGGGTCATTTGTCTATGTTGTTCTATATATTTTCGTACCTCGTCCCTTACGCGTTCGCTAAAGGAGTTAGCATTATCTGTATTATTCTCACTGCTAATATAGGGGTTTTCATTATGGCGATATGACCTTTTTAAATCGCTTAATTCTCTCTGGCTTTGCGCAAGCTGTTTATTTAAATCTTGTATCTGCGCGATTAAGTCCATATTGTGCTTATCTAAGGTGGCTAGGTTTTGGGCAAATTCATCCATTTTATTTTTGGCTATTTTTAAACCCTCTTCGCGTCTGCGCGAGGAACGAATACTATTTTCTAGCTCCTGTATTTGCAATCGTTTGTCTGTGACACAAAACGACATTTCGTCAATTATGCATATTAAAAGGGGCCAGGATTTTAGTATTAGTTTGTCTCGCTTTTTGGGAGCTTCGCATTGATTAATCATTAATAATTCCTGGAAGAATTCATTCTCTTCATTCCACATATTATTATTAACGGTAATATTTTTAGCCCTAGTTTCAAGCATATCCATAAAATCATTTAATTCACCCGCAATATTAAACTTCCCTTTAAGGTAACTTAAGATATCTTTCTTAAGGACCTGACCTTTAGTAATAGGTATGGTTATGGGACCAATTTCATTGCTATGTATAGAATTAAATGAGTCACTTCTGGCTACAGACATTATTATATTGGTTTAGTACTTAGTTAAACTAAAACGCTAATACAATTTTTGCCAATAAAAAGAGAGAAGGAAAAAATTTTATATTTAAAAAAAAATATTATTAATTTTGAAATATGAAAAATTAATATTCCAAAATATGAGAAAATTAATATTTTTGATTAACTTTGAAAATATGAAAAACTAATATTTTTGACTAATTTTGAAATATGAAAAATTAATATTTTTATTAATTTTTCAAAATTAATCTTTAATAATATTTCAAGATATTAATGTCAATCTCGAAATATGAAAATTAATATTTCAACTTTTCAAAAAAAATATATCTTCAAAATATTAATATCGAAATATGAATTTTTTTTTTTTTTTTCTTTTATAATAATTTCTGTTTACTTACAAATATATTATATCAATTATGATGGATATTATTAAATCTCATGCAATGCCTCCAAATATTATGTCAGTATATTTATGAAAATCTTAGTAGTGCTATCCAAATAATATATATAAGTTTATGGCAGGGTTATAAACACAATACAAAGAAGTAGAAACCCTTATCAACCATGCACCTACTAGACCATACAATTAATATAAATATCTGAATTCTTTTATTTAGTTAATATCCATAAACATATTGAAGTATATTTGCAATAAAAGGAAATGAAACAAAATGTATATGCGTTTAAACCAACTCTTAAGATATGCTATCCTTCTTACAAAACCCAGAAAAATATACCTTCACAATTTAGCCTTTTATTTATTTAACACAATGGGACTAAAAACCTTTAACATCCAAGCAATACAATTCTAAACAGTGTTTATAAAACAATAGGATAATATATATTCTGCTATTTAATTGCAATTTATCCTAATACAAAATTAACTGACAATACCAGAACTTGTATAGATGAGTTACTTAGCCAATCAGACGCAGATTTAAACAATATATGTATATAGGCTGTGAAATGCTAACTTGAGAAAAACACACTGCTTCTTTAAATCTATTAAATACAAATTAACTATGCATATAACTTATCTTACAAAACTTTGAATACGTTACCAAAGTAAAAAGCAGTCGATATCCGATGTTCCTTGGTAGGAATTATTTTACCTCAGATCACCAATAAGTGTATATCGCAATCAATGAGAAGGGTAGATTCGCTTTGCTCAAGTAAAGTGGTATCTCACACCAGCGGGAACCAGTTACAAGTTTTAGCTTCAGCAGAAAATCTCCTTTTCTCTCCATTGCATTCACTTTTTATTTGGTTTTCCCATCACTGGTAAATTGTGGGTGGCCCTGCGGGAGCTGACCTTCCCATTGGTTATCTGGGAAGTCTAAATCGGATTGGCCCTTGGAAATTTCATTTTTAACAGCCAGAGAGAACCTTCTGGCTGTAGTTCTCGCAACATAACACCAGGTGGCAGCACAAACAGACACAGCAACATTTGAAACAGCTTAAGTCAGTATTTCTATGAAATGGTTATTAATTTTTATCATAATTTACTGCGACAACTATTCATAATATTTGTTTTGGATAAGTTATATCTTAATGAATTTTCTGATCATTTTGATATGAAACATCACATATCTAACATTATATTAAAATAACTTATATTTCATAGTTATATCACATCAAATATATATCTCATAGTCATATCACATCAAAGTAACTTCCATATTTTCATCTCACTATATTTTAAAAGATGTATGTGAAACTTTATAAACATTTATTTGTATGTTTATATGATATGACTTAATACATTTCATGCGGCATTCCGTCTCTTTCTAAGATTGATGCTCATGACCAATGGTTGTCTGCAATAAAAATAGAAATAATTATTAGAGATGATCCAATCATTAGTATGTGTATGGTCCATAAGTATTTATTTATATTCTTAAAAACACAGAGGCTAAGTAAGATCTTTTGTGTTTTCAAAACATATATATCATTTCTATGTATATCTGAATTTATCTGTCTGAAAAATATAAGCAAAAACAGAGGTTATTACACATTTTTGACTGACTAAAACAGTTACCTCCCAAGCTTAGCAAATACCCATGTAATAATAATATAGAATTTAGACAATTTCCCAAATTTCTATATTTAATACATTCTGGGGCATGTATTTAAACAGAGAGAGAAAAAAAAAATGTTTATTTGCTGTCTGCTTACGTGAACTTCCAGAGTCACACCTTAGCATTTGTCTGTGTTTTCCAAGGCCTTTATTGCTCCACATGGGGTCAATCCATGAGGAGTTGTAAGAGTCTTTAAAACAGCATATTTCCTGTTTAGCCAGCAGTGCAGATGTGTATTTGATTTTATTTGTGTCACCTTCCCCCAAGAGGGGTTTTTGCAGTAAGTCTTCAAATAGAGATTCAGTGAGATAGAACTGTTGTATCACACGTGTCAAATTCCAAAGGGGTCCTTGAACACATTCTTTTCTCACCTCACCAAATGTTCTGAGGTTATAAAATCTGCATATATAGTCAAATGAATAGGGTCACTGAGCTATTTCCTTTAGAAAAGAAATGTTTGTGTTTCAAAAAGGCTCTACTGATCGTCAATCCTGATAGACGTGTATTAGAAGCTGTGTTCAACAAACTCATGTTTAATTAATCCTGAGTTCTCATCTAACATATACAGTGTATAAAATATACATATATATATATATATATATATATATATGTACACATATGTAATATTCATCATAATATTCATATACTCTGACATATTCCTACGGCAGATAGTACTTAATTTAAGGATCCTTTAGATAGGAAAATTGAATCCTTTCTAAGAAAAGCTTCCTTATGTTCAGGTAATCTTCTTAGACCTGCTATATTTTTAGCGGATGTTGCTGCAGCTTCAACTTTTTGGTTAGAAGCTTTAGCGCAACAAGTAACAGATCATAATTTTATAGCATTATTATTATTCTATAACATGCTAATAATTTTATTGGTGATACCATCTTTTGATATCATTAGAGTTGATGTCAGGTATATGTCTCTAGCTATTTTAGCTAGAAAAGCTTAATGGATTAAACTTGGAATGCTGACATGTCTTCTAAGTCAACTTTGCTTTCCCTTTCTTTCCAGGGTAAATAATCATTTTCGTTCCTTTCCTCAACAAGGAACAAAAGCCTGATCCTTCATCCTCAGGAGCGGTATCAGTTTGGAAACTATTTCCAGTTTGGAATATATCCAAGCCTTATAGAAACCTATAGCCAGCTCCTAAGTACCTATGAAGGCGCGGCCCTTATTCCAGCTCAGCTGGTATGGGGCAGATTACGTTTTCTTCAAAGAAATTTGGATCAATTCCGTTCTTAATCTCTGGTTTCAGAAACATTGTTTCAGAAAGGTACAGAATTGGCTTCAAGTTAAGGCCTCCTGCTAAGAGATTATTTTCTTCCCGTGTCCCAGTTAACACAGCAAAGGCTCAGCATTTCTGAAATGTGTTTCAGATCTAGAGTTGGCTGGAGTATTTATGCCAGTTCCAGTTCTGGAACAGGGGCTGGGGTTTTATTTTATCTCTTCATTGTACCAAAGAAGGTCAATTCCTTCAGACCAGTTCCGGATCTATCATTATTGAATCGTTATGTTAGGATACCAACATTCAAGATGGTTACTGTAGGACTATCCTGCCTTTTGTTTAGCAAGGGCATTATATGTCTACAATAGATTTACAGGATGTGTATCTGCATATTCCGATTCATCCAGATCACTTTTAGTGTCTGAGATTCTCTTTTTAGACAAGCATTACCAGTTTTGTGGCTCTACCGTTTGGCCTAGCCTCAGTTCCAAGAATTTTTTTCAAAGGTTCTCAGTGCCCTTCTTTCTGTAATCAGAGAATAGGGTTTTTGTATTTCCTTATTTGGAAGATATCTTGGTACTTGCTCAGTCTTCTCATTTTCGAAGAATCTCATACGAATCGACTTGTGTTGTTTCTTCAAGTTCATGGTTGGAGGATCAATTTACCAATCAGTTCATTGATTCCTCAGACAAGGGTAACCTTTTTAGGTTTCTAGATAAATTCAGTGTCTATGACTCTGTCCTTGTCAGACAGGAGAAGTTTAACATTGATATCAGCTTGTCAAAACCTTCAGTCACAATCATTCCCTTTGGTAGCCTTATGCATGGAAATGTTGGGTCTTAGGACTGCCGCATCAGATGCGATCTCCTTTGCTCGTTTTCACATGCGACCTCTTCAGCTCTGTATGCTGAACCAATGGTGCAGGGATTACTCAAATATATCTCAATTAATATCTTTAAACCGATTTTACGACACTCTCTGACATGGTGGACAGATCACCATCGTTTAGTTCAGGGGGCTTCTTTGTTCTTCCGACCTGGACTATAATCTCAACAGATGCAAGTCTTACAGGTTGGGGAGCTGTGTGGGGGTATCTGACGGCACAAGGGGTTTGGGAATCTCAGGAGGTGAGATTTCCGATCAATATTTTGGAACTCCGTGCAATTTTCAGAGCTCTTCAGTCTTGGCCTCTTCTGAAGAGAGAGTTGTTCATTTGTTTTCAGATAGACAATGTCACAACTGTGGCATACATCAATCGTCAAGGAGGGACTCACAGTCCTCTGGCTATGAAAGAAGTATCTCGAATTTTGGTTTGGGCGGAATCCAGCTCCTGTCTAATCTCTGCGGTTCATATCCCAGGTATGGACAATTGGAAAGCGGATTATCTCAGTCGCCAAACGTTGCATCCGGGCGAATGGTCTCTTCACCCAGAGGTATTTCTTCAGATTGTTCAAATGTGGGAACTTCCAGAAATAGATCTGATGGCTTCTCATCTAAACAAGAAACTTCCCAGGTATCTGTCCAGATCCCGGGATCCTCAGGCGGAGGCAGTGCATGCATTATCTCTTCCTTGGAAGTATCATCCTGCCTATATCTTTCCGCCTCTAGTTCTTCTTCCAAGAGTAATCTCCAAGATTCTGAAGGAATGCTCGTTTGTTCTGCTGGTAGCTCCGGCATGGCCTCACAGGTTTTGGTATGCGGATCTTGTCCGGATGGCCTCTTGCCAACCGTGGACTCTTCCGTTAAGACCAGACCTTTTGTCTCAAGGTCCTTTTTTCCATCAGGATCTAAAATCCTTAAATTTTAAGGTATGGAGATTGAACGCTTGATTCTTGGTCAAAGAGGTTTCTCTGACTCTGTGATTAATACTATGTTACAGGCTCGTAAATCTGTATCCAGAGAGATATATTATAGAGTCTGGAAGACTTGTATTTCTTGGTGTCTTTCTCATCTTTTTTCTTGGCATTCTTTTAGAATACCGAGAATATTACAGTTTCTTCAGGATGGTTTAGATAAGGGTTTGTCCGCAAGTTCCTTGAAAGGTCAAATCTCTGCTCTTTCTGTTCTTTTTCACAGAAAGATTGCTATTCTTCCTGATATTCATTGTTTTGTACAAGCTTTGGTTCGTATAAAGCCTGTCATTAAGTCAATTTCTCCTCCTTGGAGTTTGAATTTGGTTCTGGGGGCTCTTCAAGCTCCTCCATTTGAACCTATGCATTCATTGGATATTAAATTACTTTCTTGGAAAGTTTTGTTCCTTTTGGCCATCTCTTCTGCCAGAAGAGTTTCTGAATTATCTGCTCTTTCTTGTGAGTCTCCTTTTCTGATTTTTCATCAGGATAAGGCGGTGTTGCGAACTTCTTTTGAATTTTTACCTAAGTTGTGAATTCCAACAACATTAGTAGAGACATTGTGGTTCCTTCATTATGTCCTAATCCTAAGAATTCTAAGGAGAAATCATTGCATTCTTTGGATGTTATTAGAGCTTTGAAATATTATGTTGAAGCTACTAAGTCTTTCCGAAAGACTTCTAGTTTATTTGTTATCTTTTCCGGTTTTAGAAAGGCCAGAAAACTTCTGCCATTTCTTTGGCATCTTGGTTGAAATCTTTAATTCATCTTGCCTATGTTGAGTCGGGTAAGACTCCACCTCATAGGATTACAGCTCATTCTACTAGGTCAGTTTCTACTTCCTGGGCGTTTAGGAATGAAGCTTCGGTTGATCAGATTTGCAAAGCGGCAACTTGGTCCTCTTTGCATACTTTTACCAAATTCTACCATTTTGTTGTATTTTCTTCCTCTGAAGCAGTTTTTGGTAGAAAAGTACTTCAGGCAGCGGTTTCAGTTTGAATCTTCCGCTTATGTTTTTCATTAAACTTTATTTTGGGTGTGGATTATTTTCAGCAGGAATTGGCTGTCTTTATTTTATCCCTCCCTCTCTAGTGACTCTTGTGTGGAAAGATCCACATCTTGGGTAGTCATTATCCCATACGTCACTAGCTCATGGACTCTTGCTAATTACATGAAAGAAAACATAATTTATGTAAGAACTTACCTGATAAATTCATTTCTTTCATATTAGCAAGAGTCCATGAGGCCCGCCCTTTTTTGTGGTGGTTATGATTTTTTTGTATAAAGCACAATTATTCCAATTCCTTATTTTATATGCTTTCGCACTTTTTTCTTATCACCCCACTTCTTGGCTATTCGTTAAACTGAATTGTGGGTGTGGTGAGGGGTGTATTTATAGGCATTTTAAGGTTTGGGAAACTTTGCCCCTCCTGGTAGGAATGTATATCCCATACGTCACTAGCTCATGGACTCTTGCTAATATGAAAGAAATGAATTTATCAGGTAAGTTCTTACATAAATTATGTTTTTTTTTTTTTTCTTTGATAATAGCCAGACATGGCTGACCCACAGTAACATCTCTACAATGCATGGTAGCAGGAAAATATGAATCCACTCTCAGACACTTTCTGATTTATTTATTTTTTATATATATATATATATATATATATATATATATATATATATATATATATATATATATATATATATATATATATATATATATATATATATATATATATATTTTTTTTTTTTTTCTTGCTCTGCTTAGCAAGTGGATTCATACCTTATTATTTTGAAGAGATCACATTCTCTGTTATTCACGAATACTTTAAGTAGGCCAGCTATAATGAAGAATTGGTGTAAGATATTTACGTTTAATTTGTTAGAACATGTTACATTTGCATCAGTGTCCCTGGATTACTATGTGTTTAGGCACTGCAAACAGGTTAAACACAGGGCTACAGGTGCATGTTGAATCTCATTGATGTTCCTGGGCAGGACACGGCTTATAATGGGTGGCTATATGAGTATGCCATTCCTAATTGTATTTATTATTTTTTAGTTTCATTAATTAAAATTGTATTATCTAAAAAGCTTGTACAGAATTAAATGTCGATAATCCCTTTTCTTTCATGTAATTAGCAAGAGTCCATGAGCTAGTGACGTATGGGATATACATTCCTACCAGGAGGGGCAAAGTTTCCCAAACCTCAAAATGCCTATAAATACACCCCTCACCACACCCACAAATCAGTTTTACAAACTTTGCCTCCCTTGGAGGTGGTGAAGTAAGTTTGTGCTAGATTCTACGTTGATATGCGCTTCGCAGCAGGCTGGAGCCCAGTTTTCCTCTCAGTGTGCAGTGAATGTCAGAGGGATGTGAAGAGAGTATTGCCTATTTGAATTCAATGATCTCCTTCTACGGGGTCTATTTCATAGGTTCTCTGTTATCGGTCGTAGAGATTCATCTCTTACCTCCCTTTTCAGATCGACGATATACTCTTATATACCATTACCTCTACTGATTCTCGTTTCAGTACTGGTTTGGCTTTCTACTATATGTAGATGAGTGTCCTGGGGTAAGTAAGTCTTATTTTTTGTGACACTCTAAGCTATGGTTGGGCACTTTTTTATAAAGTTCTAAATATATGTGTTTAAACATTTATTTGCCTTGATTCAGGATGTTCAATATTCCTTATTTCAGACAGTCAGTTTCATTATTTGGGATAATGCATATGAATTATCAATTTTTTCTTACCTTAAAAATTTGACTTTTTTTCCTGTGGGCTGTTAGGCTCGCGGGGGCTGAAAATGCTTCATTTTATTGCGTCATTTTTGGCGCTGACTTTTTTGGCGCAAATTTTTTCTTTGTCATTTCCGGCGTCATACGTGTCGCCGGAAGTTGCGTCATGTTTTTGATGGTTTTTGCGCCAAAAATGTCGGCGTCACCGGATGCAGCGTCATTTGGCGCCAAAAAGCATTTGGGCGCCAAATAATGTGGGCGTATTTTTTGGCGCTAAAAAAAATTGGGCGTCATTATTGTCTCCACATTATTTCAGTCTAGTTGTTTATTGCTTCTGGTTGCTAGAAGCTTGTTCATTGGCATTTTTTCCCATTCCTGAAACTGTCATTTAAGGAATTTGATCAATTTTGCTTTATATGTTGTTTTTTTCTATTACATATTGCAAGATGTCTCAGATTGACCCTGAATCAGAAGCTACTTCTGGAAAATCGCTGCCTGATGCTGGATCTACCAAAGTTAAGTGTATTTGCTGTAAACTTGTGGTAACTGTTCCTTCGGCTGTTTGTGATGAATGTCATGATAAAGTTGCTAATGCAGATAACATTTCCTTTAGTAGTGTTCCATTACCTGTTGCTGTTCCATCAACATCTAAATCTCAGGGTGTTCCTGTTAATATAAGAGATTTTGTGTCTAAATCTATTAAGAAGGCTATGTCTGTTATTCCTCCTTCCAGTAAACGTAAAAGGTCTTTTTAAAACTTCTAATTTTTCAGGTGATCTTTTAAATGAACATCATCATTCTGATGATGATTTCTCTGGTTCAGATGATTCTGTTTCAGAGATTGACACTGATAAATCTTCATATTTATTTAAGATGGAATTTATTCGTTCCTTACTTAAAGAAGTCTTAATTGCATTAGAAATAGAGGATTCTGGTCCTCTTGTTACTAAATCTAAACGTTTAAACTCGGTTTTTAAATCTCCTGAAGTCATTCCGGAGGTTTTTCCCGTCCCTGATGCTATTTCTGAAGTAATTTCCAGGGAATGGAATAATCTGGGTAATTCATTTACTCCTTCTAAACGGTTTAAGAAATTATATCCTGTGCCATCTGACAGATTAGAGTTTTGGGACAAAATCCCTAAGGTTGATGGGGCTATCTCTGCTCTTGCTAAACGTACTACTAATCCTACGGCAGATAGTACTTCCTTTAAGGATCCTTTAGATAGGAAAATTGAATCCTTTCTAAGAAAAGCATATTTATGTTCAGGTAATCTTCTTAGACCTGCTATATCTTTGGCAGATGTTGCTGCAGCTTCAACTTTCTGGTTGGAGGCTTTAGCACAACAAGTAACAGATCATAATTCTCATAGCATTGTTAATCTTCTTCAACATGCTAACAACTTTATTTGTGATGCCATCTTTGACATTATTAGGGTTGATGTCAGGTATATGTCTTTAGCTATTTTAGCTAGAAGGGCTTTATGGCTTAAAACTTGGAATGCAGATATGTCTTCTAAGTCAACTTTGCTTTCCCTTTCTTTCCAAGGTAATAAATTGTTTGGTTCACAGTTGGATTCTATTATTTCAACTGTTACTGGGGGGGAAAGGAACTTTTTTACCACAGGATAAAAAATCTAAAGGTAAATATAGGGCTGCTAATCGTTTTTGTTCCTTTCGTCACAATAAGGAACAAAAGCCTGATCCTTCCCTTACAGGAACAGTATCAGTTTGGAAACCATCTCCAGTCTGGAATAAATCCAAGCCTTTTAGAAAGCAAAAGCCAGCTCCCAAGTCCACATGAAGGTGCGGCCCTCATTCCAGCCCAGCTGGTAGGGGGCAGATTACGATTTTCAAAGAAATTTGGATCAATTCGATTCACAGTCTTTGGATTCAGAACATTGTTTCACTAGGGTACAGAATAGGTTTCAAGATAAGGCCCCCTGCAAGAAGATTTTTTTCTTTCTCGCGTTCCTTTAAATCCAGTGAAGGCTCAAGCGTTTCTGAAATGTGTTTCAGATCTAGAGTTGGCTGGAGTAATTATGCCAGTTCCAGTTTTGGAACAGGGTCTGGGGTTTTTACTCAAATCTGTTCATTGTACCAGGGAAGGAGAATTCCTTCAGACCAGTTCTGGATCTAAAAATATTGAATCATTATGTAAGAATACCAACATTCAAAATGGTAACTATAAGGACTATTCTGCCTTTTGTTCAGCAAGGGCATTATATGTCCACAATAGATTTACGGGATGCATATCTGCATATTCCGATTCATCCAGATCACTATCGGTTTCTGAGGTTCTCTTTTCTGGACGGGCATTGCCAGTTTGTGGCTCTGCCGTTTGGTCTGGCGGCAGCTCCAGGGATTTTTACAAAGGTTCTCGGTGCCCTACTATCTGTAATCAGAGAACAGGGTATTGTGGTATTTCCTTATTTGGACGATATCTTGGTACTTGCTCAGTCTTCACATTTAGCAAAATCTCATACGAATCGATTTGTGTCGTTTCTTCAAGAACATGGTTGGAGGATCAATTTACCAAAGAGTTCGTTGATTCCTCAGACAAGGGTAACCTTTTTAGGTTTCCAGATAGATTCAGTATCCATGACTCTGTCATTGACAGACAAGAGACGTCTGAAATTGGTTTCAGCTTGTCGAAACCTTCAGTCTCAATCATTCCCTTCGGTAGCCTTATGCATGGAAATTCTAGGTCTTATGACTGCTGCATCGGACGCGATCCCCTTTGCTCGTTTTCACATGCGACCTCTTCAGCTCTGTATGCTGAACCAGTGGTGCAGGGATTATACAAAGATATCTCAATTAATATCTTTAAAACCGAACGTACGACACTCTCTGATGTGGTGGACAGACCACCATCATTTAGTTCAGGGGGCTTCTTTTGTTCTTCCGACCTGGACTGTGATCTCAACAGATGCAAGTCTGACAGGTTGGGGAGCTGTATGGGGGTCTCTGACAGCACAAGTGGTTTGGGAATCTCAGGAGGCGAGATTACCAATCAACATTTTGGAACTCCGTGCGATTTTCAGGGCTCTTCAGTCATGGCCTCTTCTAAAGAGAGATTCGTTCATTTGTTTTCAGACGGACAATGTCACAACCGTGGCATATGTCAATCATCAAGGGGGGACTCACAGTCCTCTGGCCATGAAAGAAGTATCTCGGATACTTGCTTGGGCGGAATCCAGCTCCTGTCTAATTTCTGCGGTTCACATCCCAGGTATAGACAATTGGGAAGCGGATTATCTCAGTCGCCAGACTTTACATCCGGGCGAATGGTCTCTTCACCCAGAGGTATTTCTTCAGATTGTTCAAATCTGGGGTCTTCCAGAAATAGATCTGATGGCTTCTCATCTAAACAAGAAACTTCCCAGGTATCTGTCCAGATCCAGGGATCCTCAGGCGGAGGCAGTGGATGCGTTGTCACTTCCTTGGAAGTATCATCCTGCCTATATTTTTCTGCCTCTAGTTCTTCTTCCAAGAGTGATTTCCAAGATTCTAAAGGAGCGTTCGTTTGTTCTGCTGGTGGCTCCAGCATGGCCTCACAGGTTTTGGTATGCGGATCTTGTTCGAATGGCTTCTTGCCAACCGTGGACTCTTCCGTTAAGACCAGACCTTCTATCGCAAGGTCCTTTTTTCCATTAGGATCTCAAATCCTTAAATTTGAAGGTATGGAGATTGAACGCTTGATTCTCAGTCATAGAGGTTTCTCTGACTCTGTAATTAATACTATGTTACAGGCTCGCAAAGCTGTATCTAGGAAGATATATTATTGAGTCTGGAAGATTTACATTTCTTGGTGCTCTTCTCATCATTTTTCCTGGCATTCTTTTAGAATTCCTAGAATATTACAATTTCTTCAGGATGGTCTGGATAAGGGTTTGTCTGCAAGCTCTTTGAAAGTACAAATTTCTGCTCTTTCTGTGTTGTTTCATAGAAAGATTGCTAATCTTCCTGATATTCATTGTTTTGTTCAGGCTTTGATTCGTATCAAACCTGTTAAGTCCATCTCTCCTCCTTGGAGTTTGAATTTGGTTCTGAGGGCTTTACAAGCTCCTCCGTTTGAACCTATGCATTCTCTGGACATTTAAATTACTTTCTTGGAAAGTCTTGTTCCTTTTGGCCATCTTTTCTGCTAGAAGAGTTTCAGAGTTATCTGCTCTTTCTTGTGAATCTCCTTTTCTGATTTTTCATCAGGATAAGGCGGTGTTGCGAACTTCATTTAAATTTTTACCTAAAGTTGTGAACTCTAACAACATTAGTAGAGAAATTGTGGTTCCTTCATTGTGTCCTAATCCTAAGAATTCTAAGGAGAGATCGTTGCATTCTTTGGATGTAGTTAGAGCTTTGAAATATTATGTTGAAGCTACTAAGGATTTCCGAAAGACTTCTAGTCTATTTGTTATCTTTTCCGGTTCTAGGAAAGGTCAGAAGGCTTCTGCCATTTCTTTGGCATCTTGGTTAAAATCTTTGATTCATCATGCTTATGTCGAGTCGGGTAAAACTCTGCCTCAAAGGATTACAGCTCATTCTACTAGGTCAGTTTCTACTTCCTGGGCGTTTAGGAATGAAGCTTCGGTTGATCAGATTTGCAAAGCAGCCACTTGGTCTTCTTTGCATACTTTTACAAAATTCTACCATTTTGATGTGTTTTCTTCTTCTGAAGCAGTTTTTGGTAGAAAAGTACTTCAGGCAGCTGTTTCAGTTTGATTCTTTTGCTTATAATTTCAGTTTTTTTCATTATAAAGATTAAAACTTTATTTTGGGGTGTGGATTATTTTTTCAGCGGAATTGGCTGTCTTTGTTTTATCCCTCCCTCTCTAGTGACTCTTGCGTGGAAGCTCCACATCTTGGGTATTTATATCCCATACGTCACTAGCTCATGGACTCTTGCTAATTACATGAAAGAAAACATAATTTATGTAAGAACTTACCTGATAAATTAATTTCTTTCATATTGCAAGAGTCCATGAGGCCCACCCTTTTTTGTGGTGGTTATGATTTTTTTGTATAAAGCACAATTATTCCAATTCCTTGTTTTTTTATGCTTTCGCACTTTTTTCTTATCACCCCACTTCTTGGCTATTCGTTAAACTGATTTGTGGGTGTGGTGAGGGGTGTATTTATAGGCATTTTGAGGTTTGGGAAACTTTGCCCCTCCTGGTAGGAATGTATATCCCATACGTCACTAGCTCATGGACTCTTGCTAATATGAAAGAAATGAATTTATCAGGTAAGTTCTTACATAAATTATGTTTTTATAAGAGTCTTATATACCACATTTAGTGATTAATTCACTATTCAAAAATGTGTTAATATAATGAATGGGCTTGATGAAGTGATATCTGTTTCTTAGTAGAAGAAGCTACACTACAAAAAAGGCTGGAAATGGGGGGGGGGGGTGCCTAGTTAACTATCGCTGGGTGGGGGGAGGTGGGGGTCCACTACACTACAGAAATTAAAAAATGAAATTAAAAAAAAATATATATTAAGTAAAAAAACTTAATAAATATAGCTATAAATTAGGTACTGGCAGACGGCTGCCAGTACCAAAAATGGCCACTATTAGGTGGAGGGTAAGAGTTATTTGGGAGAATCGGGGAGGTGGAAGGGGTGAGGAGGATTACTACACTGCAGGATTTTTTTTTTTTTTTTTTTAAAGAATAAAAAAAAAATAAACTGCACACTGGCAGACTGTCTGCCAGTACCTAAGATGGTGCGGATGACTGTGGATAAAGGGGGGGGGGGGCTGTTTGGGATGGATCATGGGGTGGGAGGCGCTAGGTGGTAGGATAATATCTATTATACAGCTAAAATTAACCTTTAAAGCTACCTGTTTAACCCCTTCGCTACCTGGAATAATAGAATTAACTGCATTTTAATTACCAAAAACCAAGCTTTTACACTCATTTGTCATGATTGCACAAGTGGTATGTAAATAATTTCAGTGAGAAACCGAAAAGGTGTGTTTTTTTTTTTGTTTTTTTTTTATGATTACATTTGACAGTGAAATGGTGGCATAACATGTATAACAAAATGGGCCCAGATCAATAAATTGGGTTGTCTACTTAAAAAGCAAAAAAATAAAAGGAAAAAAATATATATTTAAAGGTTAATCTCAAAAATGCTATATATTCTCTAGTATTTTGGGCAAGTTCTTCTCTGAAATTCCTGGTAGCGAAGGGATTTAACATACTAAATTTATGTATGAAAAGGGTTATGGTCAAACTTTAATTTTGACCTACACAGCTGGTCTATGGGATATTTAACCCCTTAGTGACCAACGACGTATGGGGTACGTCCTGCAAAAAAATGCAGTTAATGACCAAGGACGTACCCCATACGTCGTTGGTCTTTGAAAGCAGTGGAAGCGATCCTCATAGCTTCCATCTGCTTTCATGTTATTGCAGTGATGCCTCAATATTGAGGCATCCTGCAATAACTGTTTTTAGCCATCCGATGCAGAGAGAGCCACTCTGTGGCCCTCTCTGCATCGGCTACCGATGGCCGTTATGGTTGGTGGGTGGGAGCTCATCCAGGGAGGCGGGTGGGCAGTTATTGGTGGAGGAGGGATCTAGTGCGCATGCACGGGCGCGTGCACGGGCGCATGCGTGCACGTGATGTCTATCAAAACAGCATCAATATGCTGTAGATCTGGAGGGTGGGAGAGAGGACTGGGGAGGGTGGGATTTTGAAATCAAGGCATCAGGAAGAGGGTGGGGGGTTGGATGTTGAGGGGAGGGCAGCTACACTACAGAAATAAATAAAATATTTAAAAAAATAAAAAAAGTAAAATACATTATTATTTTTCAAACTGGGTACTGGCAGACAGCTGCCAGTACCCAATATGGTGCCCAATAAAGGCAGAGGGGGGGGGGTTTAAAGAGCTGTTTGAGGGGGGATGAGGGAGGTTGGGGGCTAAGGGGGGTCCTACACAGCAGAAGAATTTTTTTTTTTAAAAAAAACCTAAAACTTTTATTTTAGTACTGGCAGATTTTCTGCCAGTACTTAAGATGGCGGGGACAATTGTGGGGTGGGGGAGGGAAGTGAGCTGTTTGGGAGGGATCAGGGGGTGGGATGTGTCAGGTGGGAGGCTGATCTCTACACTAAAGCTAAAATTAACCCTGCAAGCTCCCTACAAGCTACCTAATTAACTCCTTCACTGCTAGACATAATATACGTGTGATGCGCAGCGGCATTTAGCGACCTTCTAACTACCAAAAAGCAACGCCAAAGCCATATATGTCTGCTATTTCTGAACAAAGGGGATCCCAGAGAAGCATTTACAACAATTTGTGCAATAATTGCACAAGCTGTTTGTAAATAATTTCAGTGAGAAACCTAAAATTGTGAAATATTTAAAGTTTTTTTTTAATTTGATCGCATTTGGCGGTGAAATGGTGGCATGAAATATACCAAAATGGGCCTAGATCAATACTTGGGGTTGTTTACTACACTACACTAAAGCTAAAATTAACCCTACAAGCTCCCTACATGCTCCCTAATTAACCCCTTCACTGCTGCGCATAATACACGTGTGGTGCGCAGTGGCATTTAGCGGCCTTCTAATTACCAAAAAGCAACGTAAAAGCCATATATGTCTGCTATTTCTGAACAAAGGGGATCCCAGAGAAGCATTTAAAACCATTTGTGCAATAATTGCACAAGCTGTTTGTAAATAATTTCAGTGAGAAACCTAAAGTTTGTGAAAAAATTTGTGAAAAAGTGAACATTTTTTTTTTTATTTGATCGCATTTGGCGGTGAAATGGTGGCATGAAATATACCAAAATGGGCCTAGATCAATACTTTGGGATGTCTTCTAAATATATATATATACATGTTAAAGGATATTCAGGGATTCCTGACAGATATCAGTGTCCCAATGTAACTAGCACTAATTTTGAAAAAAAGTGGTTTGGAAATAGCAAAGTGCTACTTTTATTTAGTGCCCTATAACTTGCAAAGAACATGTAAACATTGGGTATTTCTAAACTCAGGACAAAATTTAGAAACTATTTAGCATGGGTGTTTTTTGGTGGTTGTAGATGTGCAACAGATTTTGGGGGTCAAAGTTTGAAAAAATTGTTTTTTTTTCCATTTTTTTACTCATATTTTATAATTTTTTTAATAGTAAATTATAAGATATGATGAAAATAATGGTATCTTTAGAAAGTCCATTTAATGGCGAGAAAAACGGTATATAATATGTGTGGGTACAGTAAATGAGTAAGAGGAAAATTACAGCTAAACACAAACACCGCAGAAATGTAAAAATAGCCTTGGTCCCAAACGGTCAACAAATGGAAAAGTGCTCTGGTCACTAAGGGGTTAAAAAGGGGGGAGGAGAATGTTACTACAGGTGTTTTTTTTGTTTTTGTTTTGTTTTTTCTCCTTGAAATCTTGTTTTATTTGTCTCACCCGCCCCCAATAAGTTGAGCATTGTCAGCATTTTTGTGGGAAAAAATATCATCTTAAAATCACTGAAGTGATCTTAAAGTAACTGGAAGGATACTTTTCTAACAATAATAATGTAATCTAACGATTACATTTTTACTCTTTCCTTTTTCAGCACAAACTAGATAGATGTAAACCTAACAAGGCGCAGGCTGTCTGGCACCCTTATTCCAACCTTCTCCAACCTTCTCATAAAACATCAAAGAAAACACACTCTTTGATGTTAGTAATTCATGTGTGTTGTTTTTTTTTTTAACTTGCAGTGACACTGAAATGGTATTCATTTGTATCCGTGGATGGTTTTGACAGGGTCATGATTCATTTAATCTACACATTCAGTTTTTGAATACATATACTTTGAATACAACTATATTGGAGCGTTGTTGGGATAAATAGCAGGATATTCACAAACTGAAACCCCCACGTTGCATGTTTTTGTTTTTTGAGATCTGAAAGGAACAGTGGCACATAAGGTAAGACAAACTCTAGTTAACAGATATATGTGATTTGCTCTTCAAGGGATGTTAAACAGTAAATATATGCTAGACAACGTGATGTATTCAAAGTAAAGATAAGCCTTAGAATAATATGTAGTAAATATAAGCCTTAGAATAATTACTATGTAGTAAATATAAGCCTTAGAATAATATGTAGTAAATATAAGCCTTAGAATAATGTGTAATTTTTTTTTAATATAATTATGTGGTGTTTAAACTTTTATCACTTCTTTTTTCATATTTAGTTTCTATAAAGTAATGGGCGTCGCCCATGTTTGAACTAGTTTTCTATTTATCTTTTAGATAATCTTATGTTCCATACAGTTTTGTTCTCAAAGGGTTTTCAGACAGTCTTGTTTGCACAAACAGAGATAAATAGAAAACTAGGTCAAACATCTTGTTTGGGCAGTCTCATTTATTGCCTGTTTTATATCTGTCCCTTACTGTCCTCAGCAGGAAGGATAGATAAGGGGAAACATTGTGGTGCCAGTTACTTTATAGAAACTCAGTGGAATTTAGAAAACCGACCATTTTCAGAGTTAAATTACAGGTAAAGGGGACAAAAATAATAATAAAAGTATATTGCAAAGTTGTGTTTTTTTTATCTACACATCATTTAAACATTTTTATATTACAATTAATATCCCTTTATGGACATAAATGGAATTCCACTTAAAATGTTTAGTAATTTGTAAGAAAAAAAAACATTGCAATGTACTTATTTTTCCACATTTCCTGTAATATAACTGTAAAAGTTGTTGTTGCTGTTGTTTTTAAAGGGACAGGAAGATTAGATAGTGACATTTTAAACCGCTTTCTAGTTTGCTTCTATTATGAAATTGTGTTCCTCTCTTGGTATCCTTTGCTGTAAAGCAGGGATGTAAGCTCAGGAACATGCAAGTGTCTGGGGCACTACCATGTAGTGCTTCAGACACCTACCTAGGTATCTCTTCAACAAAGAATACCATGGGAATAAAGTAAATTTGATAATAGAAGTAAATTGGATACTTTTAAAAAAAAATAATGTATGCTCTGTCTGAATCACAAAAGAAAATGTTCTTATCTTTTTATTTTTCCCTTTTAATTTAACCCCTTAATGACCACAATGTACCCTGTATGTCACTGGTCGTTAAGGGTTTTTTCAGGACATAATAGCACAAGTCTAGCAAGAACACGCTATTAATTTCCTCCCTCCAGCAGGCTTTGTGGAATAGAGCAGTCTCAACGCTGGTGGCAAGACCGCGCTATAAAACAATCAAGTAAAAAAAAAAAAGGCCAGCGACATACAGGGTACGTCGCTGGTCCTTAAGGGGTTAAGCTAGATTTGAAAGTATATTTTTCAGACATCAGAAGCCTGCTACATCCTACACAGTGATTGTTTGTTTGATCCATGTAGTAACTCCCTTTTTTTTTTTTTTTATCCCTGTCCATAAATTCTCAGCAGAGTAGATTAATAGGCTTTTTAATGGGTACTTCCCCAAAATGCAAAACAATGCAAATTGTGCTAAAAACCCCCCCAATACAATTGCTTTTAAACCCTTTATTTGGTATGTAGACCCTTTGCATTGTATTCTTCTATTTATGGTTGTCACATTTTACTTGAAGTTATGACTGCATCAAGGAAGGAGATTTTAATACAAGATCAGATGTTCACATTTATTTTATGACCATGTAACCTTCTTTTTAATATCTTCAAATCTGTGCTTTAGGAATGTATGCTGAGTTAGACTACTAAAATTGTCTCACTTTGTGTGTAATTTTGGAAACTTCCTAAGTAATGCATCTGCAGGATGAGAGCAATTTCTAACAAATCTGTTCTCTTGGTTACAAGACTATTCTGTTTTACCAATTAGACTTCTCTTTACCTAAAAATTATTATTCTTATTTAGATTGTCAGGAACTGTGTGAAAACCCCTAAATGGTAATATTGCAATGATTTATTCTTGTGCAAAGGATACAATACATATTGCAATTGCAAACACACCTACACCTATACACGCACACCTACACACACCTACGCCTATACACGCACACCTACACACACACCTACACACACCTACACCTATACACACACACACCTACACACACCTACACCTATACACACACACACACACCTATACACGCACACCTACGCCTATACACACACACCTACGCCTATACACGCACACCTACACCTACCTACGCCTATACACGCACACCTACCTACGCCTATACACGCACACCTACACACACCTACGCCTATACACGCACACCTACGCCTATACACGCACGCACGCACCTACACACACTCACATGGAAATAGCAGAGGACATGTAACAAATTCGACTTATGTTTATTTAAAGTTGAGTGGACTGATAACTATAGTGGTGATTTTTTGTGTGTGTGTTTGAATTGCTGCAAAAGAAATCATGTTAAGATATTGGGCCATATTTATCAAGCTCCTTATGGAGCTTGATGCCCCGTGTTTCTGGCGAGCCTTCAGGCTCTAAAGATCGCTGCTCTATAACCTGTCCACCTGCTCTGAGGCGGTGGACAGACATCGCCGGAAATCAACCCGATCGAATGCGATCGGGTTGATTGACACCCCCTGCTGGCGGCCGATTGGCTGCAAATCTGCAGGGGTTGGTATCATTGCTTATGCAATGATGAATGCCGAGAGCGTATGCGGTCGGCATTTATCGATGTGCAGCGGACATGATCCGCAATATCGGATCATGTCCGCTCGCACAATGTTAAATTGGCCCCATAGAGATGTATTCTATTGCTGTAACAGAAAGTAAGTGACACTGCACAAATGAAGTTTTAAAAAAAAGAAATTTAAAGGTAAAATCCTTTTACAATGATGAATAATACATATTGCAATGATTGCTATTAAGTAGAACACACTGCTTAGTGCTTTTTTTTTGTTACAACAATGAAACAGACTGTTCTATATTCCTTTTATGTAAGTGAATTATTTGTTAGTTTATAGTTTGTTTATTTTAAAATTGGGTATGAGAGACAATGATTAAGAAGGGTAATTTTTAAATGTGAAGCCTCATGGTTAAATTCTGTACAGTACTGAACTCGGGAGACAATCTCTTTGTGAGATAATAGAATAATGCCATATAAGATCCCATAGTATGTGTACCCACAGACTGCACCTGTTTAATTATTAGCTTACTCTTGTGTGTTCAGTACACAAAAATAGTGACTAGAAGTATTAAAAATATTCATTTTAAGGAGCAGTGCAATTAGTTAATTGCAACATGACAGTTTCTTATTCTATCCACATTGATAAATTATTATTGTAAAATAAAATGTTTATTCTATAGTTGCATGTTTCTTTTATATAGGTGGTGAGAGTCCACGAGCGGTTACGTATGGGATATACTTTCTTACCAGGAGGTGGCAAAGTTTCCCAAACTTCAATAGCCTATAAACCAACCACCACCTCACTCATAACTCAGTTTTAAACTTTCTTAGGAGGTGGTTGAAGCATGATGCGCTTGATTATTTTTTTTGTGTGTGAAAGGTGCTTCAGAGCCTATTGATGCCCGGTTCCCCTCAGAGTACAGTGCTTGTCAGAGGGATGTGAAGGGAGTACCGCCTCATGACACCATGTTTTCGCCTCTGGGTAATCTTTTTATAGGCTTTCTGTAAATTCGGTTGCAGGGATTCATCTTCTGCCTCCCTTTACAGATCGTCTTTATGCTCCTATTCCATTATCTCTGCTGATATGTTTCAGTACTAGTTTGGCTGTCTACGTATATTTGTATTTTTATCTAGACACTCGCAGCTATGGGTTGGGCACTTTTAACTTAAATGTTTAACTATGTATGGCCCAGGGACAGATTTTTACTGTTCTCCTTGCTTATTATACATTTTTTTTTTTGCGGAGCAAAATTCTCAAATTCACATGTGCACGTTTTCCGATGCATATTTATGCGTCTGATTCGCCCTCCAATTTTATCGCTCCATTTTTGCTTTCACGCCTTAAGTGCTTATCTTAGTATTGTAATTTCGCACCATAAAATACGTAACTGTTATTTAAAATCTAATCGCGCACGTCATGACGCATCATAGATGTGACTTTTTATCGCGGTTTTTCACTATATGTTGCATTTGAAATTGCGCAACCTGACTTCCTAGGCTTCATTGCTTAACGCTTTATCATCCTTGCAATGCTATATAAAGGGGGCATATTTTTTTCCTTTACTTTAAAAAGCTTGCCTTAAGTGGGTAGTGCACCTTTCTATCAATGCTAAGTGTGCTTATTGGAAAGAAAGAGAGACTCATCTAAACAGGATTCTATTATTTCTACTTTTAATGGAGGTAAGGGAGTATTCCTTCCCCAGGGCAAAAAGTCTAAAGGAAATTTAAAGCTCCCAATTGTTTTTGTTCCTTTCGTCAGAATAGATAACAGATGACTGACTCCTCCCCTAAACCCACTGGCTCAGTCTGGAGACCATCTTCAAATTGGAATAAATCCAAGCAGAATAAGAAACCTAATCCAGCCTCCAAGACCTCATGAAGGTACGGCCCCCAACCCAGTACTACTTGGTTAGAATCTGTCCAAAATCCCTTGATTCAAAACATTATTTCTCAGGGATATCTAATTGGTTTCAGAAAATGACATCCTATGGAGAAGTTTTTTTTTTTGTTTTTTTTTTCTTACCCATATTTCAAAACATCCTATGAAAGCTCTGACTTTTCTAAAATCTGTCTCAGATCTAGAAAATGTGGGAGTACGTTTTTCTAGTTCCTTTACAGGAAAAGGGGATGGGATTTTATTCAAATCTCTTTATTGTACCAAAGAAGAAAAAATTATTTCAGACCAACTCTGGATCTGAAAACTATATTAAAAAAAAAATGGTAAGAATATCAACTTTCAAGATAGTAACTATAAGCACTATTCTGTCTTTTGCTCAACAATGTCACTTTATGTCCATAATAGAGTTACAGAATGCTTACCTACACATCCAAATACACCCAGAACATTACCACTTCTTGAGGTTCTCTTTTCAATGTGTTGCTCTTCTGTTTGGTCTAGCTACAGCTCCAAGAATATTTACCAAGGTTCTCAGAGTTCAGGGTATTGCAGTATTTCCTTACCTGGACGATATCTTGGTACTAGCTCAATCTTTTCATTTAGCAGAAACTCATACAAAACATTTGCTTTTTCTTCAAAGACATGGTTGGAGGATCAACTTACCAAAGGGTTCCTTGATTTCTCAGACAAAGGTCACCTTTTTAGGTTTCCAGATTCAGTGTCCATGACTCTTTCCCTAACAGAAAAGAGACAAATAAAAAAAAAATCAGCTTGTCTGAACCTTCAGTCTCTCTCATTCCCTTCAGTGGCTCTGTGTATGAAAGCACTAGGCCTCATGATTGCAGCTTTGGACGCAATTCCTTTTGCTTAATTTTAAATGAGACCTCTTCAGCTTTGTATGCTGTACCAATGGTGCAAGGATTATACTCAGATAGCTATACTTGGATCCCAACAAGCACGTATCGCTGACTTTGTGGCTAAATCACCAATCTATTATTCAGGGGGCTTCTTTTGCTCTTCCTCCCTGGTCTGTGATCAACACGGATGCAAGTCTTTCAGGTTGGAGAGCTGTCTCAAAGTTCCCTAGCCATGATAGCAGTATCTCAAATCCTTTCTTGGGCAGAAACCAATTACTTCCTCTTCACTGCGATTCACATCCCAGATGTAGACAAATGGGAGGCAGATTACCTCAGTCGTTAGTCCCTACATCCAGGAGAGTGGTCTCTCCACCAAGATATGTTATATCTGATTGTACAACTATGGGGCCTACCAGAAATAGATCTGATGGCCTCTTGTTTAAACAATAAACTTCCCAGGTACCTTGCGAGGTCCTCAGGCAGAGGTGTTGTATGCTCTACCAGTCCCCTGGTTTTTCCAGTCTGCTAACCTATTCCCCCTCCTATGGTCCTGCTTCCCAGAATGATTTTCTAAAATCAAAATGGAACAGTCTTTTGTAATCCTGATAGCTCCAGCATGGCCTCACAGGATTTGGTATGCGGATCTGGTCAAAAAGCAGCCCATTTTAACAGACTATGCAAAGTGTTAAAGAGACACTAAACCCCGAATGCCCAGTTGCCTGCTGTGGCCTCTTCCTCTAAGGCCAGACCTTCTGTCTCAATGTCCCTTTTTTCCATAAAGATCTAGTCTCTAAACATAATAGCATGGAAATTGAACGCCTAATCACAAAGTCAGAGAATCCTCTGACTCAGATCTTTCTAGAAACAGGCTTGCAGGCCTGAATCATAGGCCCATATTTATCAAGGTCTGGCGGACCTGATCCGACACTGCGGATCAGGTCCGCCAGACCTGGCTGAATACGGCGAGCAATACTCGAGAGCTGCTGGTGCAACGCCACCCAATCGGCCGCCAGCAGGGGGGTGTCAATCAACTCGATCGGGTTGATTTCCGGCGATGTGTGTCCGCCTGCTCAGAGCAGGCGGACAGGTTATGGAGCAGCGGTCTTTGTGACCGCTGCTTCATAACTGCTGTTTCTGGCGAGACTGCAGGCTCGCCAGAAACACGGGGCATCAAGCTCCATACGCAGCTTGATACATATGCCCCATAGTGTTAGGTCAAATATCTGCCCTTTCTGTATTATTTCATAGGAAAATTGCTAATCTTCCTGATGTCCATTACTTTAATATTAGTAATATTAGGCCTTTTTTTTTTTTTTTTTTTTCCCCCTGCTCCCCAATTTGGCTTTTACTCCTTTTAAACACCTCACTATTTGGCTATTCGTAAAACTGAGGTATGTGGGAGGGGTTTTATAGGCTTTTAAGATTTGGGAAACTTTGCTCCTCCTGGTAGGAATGTATATCCCATACATGACCGCTTGTGGACTTTCACCACCATGAAGAAAATTAATTTATCATGTGAGTTTTACATAAATTATGTTTTTCATATGTGTGTGGGGGGGGTCCTACTTTCCCAGCCTATCGTCATCTACAGTGCTAAACTGGGAGCTTCTAAGTAAGTTTCTGTATCTGTGAAAATTGGTGCATACTGTCTCTCTAAATATATTTTGTATTCTATAATTCACTTTTATTATCATATTTACTTTGTTCTCTTGGGTACCTTTTTGTTGAAAAGAAAATTTACATATCCTCAGCAATGCATTACTGGTGGTTACACACATTTGTCTTTTGTCATTGGCTCACCATTTGTTTAGGCAGCTCCCAGTAGTGCAGTGTTGCTCTGGAGATGACTTTAAACCATGCAAATGGCTTAAACACATAGTTAAACACATAGTTATATGCAAGTCACAGTGCAATAATAAATGTGATAACATATTATATAGCATTTTCTTTTTGCACTGTTGCAGCCCTTATATTGAATGTTAAATCAAGATCCTCATCTCCAACCTTACTCTCAAGCACATAACTGGCATAGAATAACTTTACCAAACCAAGCAAGGGTTAATCACCCTTCAGCATCTGTATAGCAGGACACTGCAGAGAACCCTGGCTTATATAGATGTTACACAGCCTGAAATTAGCCAGTGATATTACCACAGTATGTTTAACCTGCTAACTGCTGTGCTGCTGGAAAGGAAAACAATATCTGTAGACATACAGAGGATTTGTTATGTTTTACTTGTGCTAAAACACTATTGACAGTTTCACAAGCAGGTGGCATTTTAAGAGGTAATTTATGTGTCATTTTTTATTTTTTGCTGCGGAAGTGCACACTGCACACACTAAATAAATACAGACTAAATAGAAAAAGGGACACACTTAAAGGGACATGAAAGCCAATATTTTTCTTTCATGATTCAGATAGAGAATACAATTTTAAACATTCCAATTTACTTCTATTATTTAATTTGCTTCATTTGTCAGATATCTGCTGTGGAAGAAATAGCGATGCACATGGGTGAGCCAGTCACACAAGGCATCTGTGCAACCACCAATCAGCAGCTACTGAGCTTATTAAGATATGCTTTTAAACAAAGGATATCAAGAGAATGAAGCTAATTAGATAAGACTTAAATTGAAAGTGGTTTAAAACTGCATGCTTTTTCTAAATCATGAAATTTAACATTTTTTGGGTTTCATGTCCCTTTTTAAAAGGCAGGAACAGGAAAAGAAAAAGCTGGACTGTCCTGGGAAAAGGGGACAGTTGGCAACTATGTAGCGGATATCCTTTTTGATTTTTGACTAAAATATTAGTGACTAACTTAAGAAACAAATTTGTTTGGGTGCCCCATCTAAAGATATATTGATTAATAAACTGAACTTTTATATTCGATTTTGTTTCTGGAGTACCCTCCTGCTTAAAGGTACATTAAATGTTTGGGGGGGGGGGGTTTCCGGGGTTTTTTCCATACGAATCACCAAATGTATATGAATATCTATGTTAAATTCTTATCAGTAAACATAATTTTTTAATAGAAAGGCCAAATAAGCTTAGAGATCTGTAATGTTACATTATATTCCTTTTCTGTGTGATTTAAAAGTTCTGTAATAAAGTTTAAGGTCAGAAACTTGCTGAATACTTGGCTAAATCGTTATAGCCTCCGACCTGTTGGTCACAAATCCAGCTCATCTGCTTTGCTGTTTTTTTGTGGCTTCCATTTCCGCTGTAGACGGCTTCTCACTTCCTGCACCCTATCAAATAATGGCTCCCCGTGGGGGAGGGGGGGGCTTTTCCTTTTTGCTACTTCCTGTTTCTTTAAGAGCAGGGGCTATAGATCAAACACTTTACTAAGTGTTTATTTTGAAGAGGGGGTTATGTTTTATTTAACTTAACCATTACTGGAAGCCGATGTACTCCTACCATTTATTTAAAGGGACAGTCTAGTCAAAATTTAGCTTTCAGGGCACTGATTGGCTAAAATACAAGTTTGTCAAAAGAACTGAAATAAGGGGGCAGTCTGCAGAGGCTTAGATAAAAGGTAAACAATATATTAATATAACTGTGTTGGTTATGCAAAACTGGGGAATGGGTCTTAAAGGGATTATCTTTTTAAACAATAAAAGTTCTGTAGTAGTCGACTAAATCATTTTCACCTTAAAGGGACTCAGGCTATATTTTGAACATCTGCTTGCCGGTGGAAAGGTTGGGACTGTTTGGTACCACGGGCTGGCGATAAGACTTGCAGTTATGTTTTGGATTCCAAGCATTCTATATACAAATAAATGCAAGATAATTTTGCAAATAAGCACAATATAAAGGGGCATTGGTGTAACTGACAGTGCTACTAAATTACCAATATCACTTGATGCCATGCTTTGGGTTAGAGGTTAAGGTTATACTATCACAAATTAATATATGTTTAAATGGGTATGAAACTCAAAAATTTTCTTTCACGACTCAGAGCATGCAATTTTAAACAACTTTCTAATTTACTTCTATTAAATGTTTTTCTTTGTTCTCTTGGTATCTTTTGTTGAAAAGCAGTGACGTATGCTTAGGAGCCGGCCCCTTTTTGGCGCACCGTATTGCAGCAGTTTTGCAAGAATGTTATCCATTGCAAGAGCACTAGATGGCAGCACTATTTCTTGTCATGTAGTGCTCCAGATGCCTACCTAGGTATCTCTTGAACACAGAATATCATGAGAACAAAACAAATTTGATAATAGAAATAAACTGGAACCTTTTTTTAAATGGTATCATTTCATGTCCCTATAAGCACTGTTTAGGTATATTTAGTAATAAGTGTTACTGTAGTATTTGTATTTTACTCTGGCAGTCTGTGCACCAGCAAGACACATTAAACATTTTTCTTTGAAAGTGTGAGCAGTAAAATATAGGTTGTCTATAGATTTACCTTTCCTGTGTGATCAGCATTTGGTTACAGAAGGTGTTGCATTATAGAACAGTCCACTTCTTTGCATTGTAGACGTCTTTTAGCTGTTTGTGCGAATGTAAAGTCAAATTTTAGCAACAATTGTCCAAGTGCCCCCTTATCAAGGGGTGTATTAGAGGCAGTCCACAACGTAAAGCAACATTTTTATGTATGCATCTGAAATCAATCACTGCGTTGCTAAAGATTGGCATACAAAACACATTTTAATGGCATTTGAAGCTGTAATTTTTGTTAACTGCCATAACATTGTTTTGTAGTTTTAGAGATGTCCATTAAGATTATGCTCAATAGGCTTTTTTTTTTTTTATCTCCTTTGCTGTGGCCAGTTAGGAACAGATATCAATAAGCTCCTGCACTTATTCAACATGCAAGAAGATGCCACAGAATGCACTCCAGGATGTCTAGGATAAAAAAAAAGAGAACCTAAATAGCAATATATTGCAAAGGTGGGGTTTTGTGTGTTTCCCCTCCCATAATTTTAAACATTTTATGGTGAAGTGCATTTTAATTTAATGTCTCATTTAATGAACTTCTGAGCATTATTGTGTTTTTTATGCAGTGGATAAAAAAAAATGTTGACACAATAAATCCAGTTATTGCAAAAGCTGTTATTATGAGATTTATTATTCATAATAAAGTTCTATTTTAAAATGGCCTTGTTGCACTCTTTACATATAATTTACTCCATTAATACAGTTGTTCCTTTGTTCAGCTTGTTTGCGCTTATAATATTAACTCTCGTTTGATTAGTAGTTGAAAGTAGTATCTGTTCTGTGCTATATTTATAGGTAAGTTATATCAGTCTTGTAGAGCGCTAACAATGAATTGGGGTATGAAACCAATAGTATCACCAAGTTACTACTACTTTGAGATCGATTTATCAACCTCTTCAGCAGCCTTTTGCCTGCCTACGACTGCAGGTTCTTACAAGAGAACCTGCACGCCGTATTTAACAAGCAGCGGTCATCAGACTGCTGCTTCCCTACCCTTTCGCCACCTCTTAGGTGGCAAATTTCAATCTCCCCGGTCTCGTCCGACCAAGGAGTTTAGCAGCTTCTGCCCGCGCGTGATTGTGCGCGGGCAGGGGGCGGGATTGCATGCGGGCACAAAATAGCGCTCGTGTGCAATGCTGAATTCATCCCTCCAGAGGCGAGCTGTGGCTGACAGGGACGTGTATGTGCCCCTGTCTGCCGCAGCTTGATAAAGCGACCTCTAAGAGTACAACACAAGTATATTTTTTGAGACTGGGTGTGAATGGGTTAAACTCTGCTCTCAGTTTGTTTTAGGCCTCCGGCAGGTACTACAGAGCTCTGTGCCCAGCAGGCAGCCAGGATAAAAGAAGTAGTGACCTGAGGCTACATGCTCTGTCTCTCAAAGGCATGATTTTTAACCTAGCACACGTTTCTGAATTATTTTTTATGCTTTTTCTATAATTTATTAGCATTATGTTTTTTAGCAAGTTATTCATAAAAATAATTATTTTGAAAAGTCTTTTATCAGAGCCATCACTTCATTCTATTTGCTCATTTTATTTTATATTTTACAGATATAAGATTTGGTTTGGTAACGTTCCATAGACGGAAAGTTTTGGTACATTCATAGATTTTCAATGTCCACTCTGGAAACATAGGTTTTATTTTGGAGCAGTAGCATCCTAGGATTTGACATTTTATCTTCATCGCTAGTGGATTTTTGCCAAGTGTCTCACCGTTGGGCCATAATTGAGCCTTTTTAAGATGGTGGGGATGATGATTTCAAGCCTAAATTACACACCATTTAATCACCGTCCTGAAGCTTCAAGAACATAACCAAATTGCATTATATTAGTTTTTTTTTATTCTTATTCTGTCTACTTTCTTGTGTCTCCTAATTTTCCCTAGTTGGTAAGTTGCTCACCTTTTATATGTCACTAGTCCTAAAGCCTGTTTACACAGTACAGCGGTCCCACCCCTTGCGCACGCTCTGTCACCCCCCTCTTTTTTGCTCTCTCCCCCTCTCTTTTGCTCACTCCCCCCTCTCTTTTCCTTGCGCTCTCTCTCTCTCCCGCCCTATCATCCCTACAGTTCTTGCGGCGGACAGGTTCGTTTGTTGAAGGCCAGGTGTGTTTGTCCTCGCGCAGTCTCTACTGCGCATGACAGCTTCGGACAAACACACTTGGCCTTTTATATTATAGGATATGGTAGCATATATCGGAATATATCTGGGGGGAAAAGTTATGTAGCTTAAGCTTTACATTAACTGAACCTTTAGTTTTCTTGATAAATATTGAGTATCCATGTTTTAGGATATAACAGACTGGGAGCTTTTGTATGCATGACATTATTTTAAAGAGATGTAAACTCAATTTTTGTGCTTCAGATACAGCACTGAAGTTGGCTGGTTATTGGTATCTATGCACATATGCTTCTTGTCATTGGCTCACCAGGTATGTTAAGATAGCTCACAGTATTGCCTTTTTGCTTTGGAGTTGACCTTTACTATGTGTTTAACCCCCTTTGCAGGGGTTAAATATAGTTATATGCAAGTAATCATGAAATAATAAAATACATTAACACAAAACATTTTCTTATTGCAATTTTATGGGGGGTTTAAGAGAAATTCATTGTAATTAGATTTTCTTTTTGAATACAATTCTTATATTAGTGACAAAAAAAATGCTGCTCACATAATACTGGCAGATATGTGTCCCCGATATCTGTATTGCTTTGGATAAACTATCTCACATGTAAGTATTTTGTGCAGCAAAACAGACAGGCTATAAAAAGTACTAAGTAGGATTGCTGTAAAGTTTCATTAGCGGAGCATGTTTATTTTTGTTTGATAGAGGAATGCTTCTTGAAAATGAGACCCACGCAGCTAAAAATAGCAGAGGCTGGTAGTGCTGTTTTTCTCTTGCCCCCCCCTCCCCAGCCCCCACAACTGTCTGTACCTCTCCCGGGCTGTGGGAAGGCCCTATTAATTGTAAATGCCTGAGTGAAGAAAGCAATACATTAAACACAGACACGCAATGCAGCTTAGGCTAGAGCTGGGTGATGCTAAAGATTGCTTTGCTGCTTCCCTGCGGATCGCAGATCACATGGAGCACTTGTACATTGTAACTGGAAGATAAGCAAACATCTTAGCTTGTGCTAGCAAATCTGCTGCCACAGACTGGCATATATAGATGTGAAAAAAAGAGAACAGCAGCACTGTGGATTTAGCATCAAAATCTTATTTATTCCATCAAGGAAGGAACAAGTATAGACCACGTTACGGGCCAACCGCCCTTATTCAGCAGCACTGTGGATTTAGCATCAAAATCTTATTTATTCCATCAAGGAAGGAACAAGTATAGACCACGTTTCGGGCCAACCGCCCTTATTCATGACATGAATAAGGGCGGTTGGCCCGTAACGTGGTCTACACTTGTTCCTTCGTTGATGGAATAAATAAGATTTTGGTGCTAAATCCACAGTGCTGCTGTTCTCTTTTTTTTCATATCTATATTGGGGATTGCAGGTCCCTTAAAGGATTACTTTCTGTTATAATTTAAGCTAAACAACTAACATATTAAAGTTAATTAACATTAATTAAAACTTAATGACCTATATTTTCTCCAAAACGAAGTTTCATAACGTTCTAAAAGTTATATCTTTTATTCGCCGATGATGTCATGTTATCCTGCCCACTATTTTCAGCACTGTGTGTTCAAAATACTTAAACCAATAACTTTGTGTTTAAAGCGCCATTTTGAAACCTAGGTATTGTAAACGGATTGGTACAGAGCAAAAGATACCCACGGAGTGGGTTTGGAAAACAATTAAATTTGCAGACAAGATTTCTGATATACAGTAGAGATGTTAATGAAATGCTATTGATAAAAAGCTTATTTGGGGTAGTTAGTAACAGACATAGAAAATATTTACTTACAGTGGCCCTTTAAGCTTTCACGGGATCACATTGGAAGTGCTGGACAGTGTTTGATTTTTTGGCATATATAGATGTGTGAGCAAAGGGAAGCTTCCTATCTTATACTGGGTGTAGCACTCAACCTTCCTATAGATGCAACTATTTCACCAACTAGTTTATTTACAAATTAGAGAAGTGTATTCTGTTGTGCAAAAAATACGCTATAGAACTAAAACATAACTCTGATACAGAAGTAATATTGCTGATTACACATTTATTTTGTGCTCTTGTTATAGTTAATTATGAGTTTAAGTCCCATTAATTGGCTATGAGCAGCATCAGGATCTTGCAATGTATTCCACTTTACGCTTTAGACAATACATCTTCTGCATGCATGTGTTACACAAGCCTACTGAAATAATTAAAGGGCCAGTAAACGGGGGCGGAGCTAGCTACAGAGTAGACAAGACGTACACCTCATGAGCTCCTGTAAAATCAATAAACCTTTAGCTTAATGGAGAGTTTCCTAACTAATTTCTTGATCTGCACTAATGAAGAGGGAAAGCAACCTTTTTAAAGCCTAATGAAACCTTAAACGTCTACTACAACTGTTGGAAACTACGCCGTCTGGTTTGACCACGAGGCAGAAGTGATTGCCTGACTTACAGCCGCATCTTAATTCATACAGAACCCTTTCCTACTCAACCAAAAATATGGCAGACTTCTACAAACAGGTCCTAGCATCTTTGGACAAATTTGAGGAGAGGATGGATTGCAGCTTCCATGACTTACGGCTTATAATCAGAGATCGGTTTGGAGGGGAGGTCAGCTCAATACCTAAAATGGCGGCTGATATAGATCTCACTGAGAACACTGAGCCCTCCCAGCTTAATGCAAGGGCACCAACCTCAGGGCTTAAAACACCGCAGACTCACACGGAGTCTTCTCCACATGAAACTTCTCTGAGTACAGTAACAGGTTTCGCAATGGAGATAAGTTCTATTTCACTAGCTCAGCTTGACAAATATCCAAGTCTCAGAGTCAAAGCTCCACAATCCGTTACTACCTTACTGCTAATAAGTAGTTTGCATCCTCCTGCAGATAACTGGTTTGATGGCTCTGGTCTGATCTCAGCTACTACGGAATCTACTGCCGATGCTGACAGCACTACATCCCTATCAGAGGGTACATAGAGGGAGCCGGTAATACTGACCTGAAGTCTATTGAAAAGGCAACCTCAACAGTCCCCAAAATTCAACCTACCAGCCCAGAGCAACTATCAGGAAATATTAAATGCGTAGCTGCTGGTTTGGCTGGGTTTCATATTGTTCAGAATTATGTTATAATCTACCTAGACAGCAGTTTCCAGATCCTATCTGAACTTCCCTACGCACTCTGGAACGAGTGGGGTCTCTTTGATGAATCTTTACCCCCCTCTTAAAATTCAGGAGCAAACACCGCAACCTATGCTATGGTTGCAACTTACCACCACATTTGACAAATACATGGAGACTTACTGTAACCGCAGGTTTGATATGCAAATATATATATGTTCCTACGTTACGATATATTTACTCCAATTACTTTACTCATCATGTCATATGGGATAGACCTGCTCTCATAGATGTTGGCCTTATTCTAGAGATGCTGCCAGCTATATTGATGGGGCCTACCCAGACCCATCATATGATTATACAGATCACCTAATTGACTTTGCAGCACACTTTGTTATGCGATGCCTATAAAATATAGAACTACTTCTAAGCTCGTCCCCAATATTTTCACTTTATTTATTTACCCCTCACATCTTACTCCCACCAAGGTACACTATATACTCGTGCGCCTCCTGTATGTCTTTAGCTGTACATCTCCTCACGATTTTACTACTTGCCTTTGTGCTATCTCTATATTGAAGTCCTTAGCAATGTTATGTATTTCATCTTAATGTTGCACACTGCTTTTATGGGCCCCTATCCTACAACATAGGACCTTGATTGGCTAATTTGGAAAGATAAATTAGCCATATTTAGTACCCACTCAGACCACTCCTTCTTGTTAAGTTACATGGGGGAAGAACCCCCTACTCTAGACCCTACCACAGTTACACCTGGTTATGTACTGAGAACATGTGATCAGGACTGTTGTCTCCCATACTCCCCCTATTATCCCAGCAATAGAGGCTCTTATAATTCCCTGGAATTTATCTAAGTCTCTTACATCAAGGATAGTTTTTCGATACATTGTTTTCTGTTTACTTCTTGTTGCCTATAACTACGGGTGGCATAAAATTTTGACAACTTAGCTATTGTATAACAATGGAAAAGTGACTTTAAACTAAGCTCTCAGCTATTACGGCTTAATAATACCTAAAGCTTTTTTATGTTCTATACTGTGAAAGAAACCAAAACACATAACATAAATAGGAGATATCCTTACTTGTATTGTACTTGTCAATTCAGAGGCCTAAAAGTGCTTATTAGCTTGATATCCTAGCTAGTTCCGCCCTCCCACCCTTCCCCTCACCTCATTTGGAGCGGCTCTCGCCCGCTGAATTTCCCTACCCCAAAAAAACATAAAGCCAACCCCCCTTGCCCCAATACTATCTGAATAGATAACCTAATCTATATTTCTCTTGTTAAGTGTATCCAGTCCACGGATCATCCATTACTTATGGAATATATTCTCCTTCCCAACAGGAAGTTGCAAGAGTCCACCCACAGCAAAGCTGCTATATAGCTCCTCCCCTAACTGCCATACTCAGTCATTCTCTTGCAAGCCTCAACATAGATAGGAGGTTGTGAGAGTCTGTGGGTTTTTTTATACTTAGTTTATTCTTCAATCAAAAGTTTGTTATTTTTAAATGGCACCGGAGTGTGCTGTTTCTCAGGCAGTATTTGGAAGAAGAATCTGCCTGCGTAACTAAGATCCATTTGCTGTTCTAACACATTCTGAGGAGTGAGGTACTTCAGAGGGGGAATGGCGTGCAGGTTTTCCTGCAGATAAGGTATGTGCAGTAAAATATTTTTCTAGGAATGGAATTGACTAAGAAAATACTGCCGATACCGAAGTAATGTAAGTAAAGCCTTAAATGGAGCGATAGCGACTGGTATCAGGCTTATTAATAGAGATACATACTCTTATAAAAATGTGTTTTAAAACGTTTGCTGGCATGTTTAATCGTTTTTTAACGTACATTGGTGATAACACTGTAATGTTGGTATAGCCTTAAATGCAGTAAAAGCGACTGGTATCAGGCTTATTAATAGAGATACATACTCTTGTAAAAATGTGTTTTAAAACGTTTGCTGGCATGTTTAATCGTTTTTTAACATATGTTTGGTGATAAAACTTATTGGGGCCTAAGTTTTTTCCACATGGCTGGCTTAAATTTTGCATAGAAACAGTTAACTGAAGCTTCCCACTGTTGTAATATGAGTGGGAAGGGCCTAATTTAGCGCTTTTTTGCGCAGTTAAAATTACAAAATGAATCATCCAGATTCCCTCAGCAGTCCCATGAATACTACAGGACATTTCTAAAGGGCTAAAAAGACTTCCAAAATCGTTTATAGGGAAGGTAATCCACAGCTCTGCTGTGGCAGTTTGTTGTGTCTGTTTTTAAAAACGTCTGTCGTTTTTTTGATCTGTTTTTTGCATTAAGGGGTTAATCATCCATTTGCAAGTGGGTGCAATGCTCTGTTACCTTATTACATGTACTGTAAAAATTTCGTTTGTTTTACTGCCTTTTTTCACTGTTTTTCAAATTTTGACAAAATTTGTTTCTCTTAAAGGCACAGTAATGTTTTATATATTTGCTTGTTAACTTGATTTAAAGTGTTTTCCAAGCTTACTAGTCTCATTATTAGTCTGTTCTAACATGTCTGACATAGAGGAAGCTCTGTGTTCATTATGTTTTAAAGCCATGGTGGAACCCCATCTTAGAATGTGTACCAGATGTACTGATTTCATGTTAAACAATAAAGATCATTTGTTGTCTTTAAAAACATTATCACCAGAGGATTCTGTCGTGGGGGTAGTTATGCCGACTAACTCTCCCCACGTGTCAGACCTTTTGACTCCCGCTTTAGGGACTCACGCTCAAATGGCGCCAAGTACATCAAGGGCACCCATAGCGTTTATTTTACCAGGGGATTCTGTCGAGGGGAAAGTTATGCCGACTAACTCTCCCCACGTGTCAGACCTTTTGACTCCCGCTTCAGGGACTCGCGCTCAAATGGCGCCAAGTACATCAAGGGCGTCCATAGCGTTTATTTTACAAGACATGGCAAAGGTGGTGAATAATACTCTGGCAGCAGTATTAGTCAGACTACCTGAAATTAAAGGAAAGCAGATAGCTCTGGGGGTAGATACAGAGCATACAGACGCTTTAAGAACCATGTATGATACTACCTCACAATATGCTTAGTCTGTGGGTGATTTTTTTTTTTGACTCAGGGCAGATGATTTAACCTGATTCTGATATTTCTACATTTAAAATTTATGCTTGAGAACCTCCACTTGTTGCTCAGGGAGGCTTTGGCTGCCCTGAATGAATGTGCACAATCGCAGGGCCAGAGAAATTGTGTAGACTGGATAAATAATATGCAGTGCCGGTGTGTACTGATGTTTTTCCAATACCTAAAGAGGTTTATTAAAATTTTTTTAATAAGGAATGGGATAGACCAGGTGTGCCGTTCTCTTCCCCTCCTATTTTTTAGAAGAATGTTTTCTAATAGTTACGACCACACGGGACTTCTGGCAGACAGTTCCTAAGGTGGAGAGAAGAGTTTCTACTCTAGCTAGGCGTACCACTACCTCTGGCGAGGACAGTTGTGCTTTTTAGATCCAATGGATAAAAAATGTTTATTCAACAGGGTTTTATCCTGCAGCCCCTTGCATACATTGCTTCTGTCACTGCTGCTGCGGCGTTCTGGGTTGAGTCTCTTGATGAGGCTTTACAGTTAGCGACTCCATTGGATGAATATATTTGACAAGCTTATGCTAGCCAATTCCTTTGTTTTCTGATGCCTTTGTTCATTTGACTAGACTAACGGCTGAGAATTCTGTTTTTTACTATACTGGCGCGCAGAGCGCTATGGCTTATATCCTGGTCAGCTGTCGTGACTTTAATAAATAAGCTACTTAACTTCCCTTCAAGGGGCAGACCCTATTCAGGCCTGGTTTGAAGGAGATTATTGCTTATATCACTGGAGGAAAAGGTCATGCCCTTCCTCAGGATAGGTCCAAATCAAGGGCCAAGAAAGGTCTAATTTTCGTGCCTTTTAAAACTTCAGGGCAGGTGTGGCATCCACTTCCTCTAAGGCAAAACAAGAGGGAATTTTTGCTCAGTCCAAGGCGGTCTGGAGACAATCGGACCTGGAACAAATATAAGCAGGCCAAGGAGCCTGCTGCTGCCTCTAAGGCAGCATGAAGGAACGGACCCCTATCCGGTAACGGATCCTATAGGGGGCAGATTTTCATTCTTCGCCCAGGCGTGGGCAAGAGATGCCCAGGATCCCTAGGCATTGGAATTTATATCCCAGAGATATCTTCTGGATTTTCAAAGATTCCCCCCCAAAAAAGGGGAGATTTCGCCTTTCCAATTATCTGCAAACCAGTTAAAGAAGGAGGCATTCTTACATTGTGTACGAGATCCATCCAGTTCCAAGAGAGGAACAGGGACAGAGTTTTTATTCAAATCTGTTTGTGGTTCCCAAGGAGAGGGAACCTTCATACCTATTTTGGATCTAAAGATCTTAAACAAATTCCTCAGAATTCCGTCTTTTAAGATGGAAACTATTCGTACCATCTTAACTATGATCCAGGAGAGTCAATAGAGGACTACAATGGATTTGAAGGATGTTTATCCTCACGTTGTGATGCATAAAGATCACCATCGTTTTTCAGGTTTGCCTTTCTAGACAGGCATTACCAGTTTGTAGCTCTTTCCGTTGGGATATCTACAGCCCCAAGAATCTTTATGGAGGTTCTGGGGTCACTTTGGCGGTCCTTAGGCCGCGGGGCATAGAAGTGGCCCCTTATTTAGACGACATCCTGATACAGGCGTCAAACATCCAAATTGCCAAGTCTCATACGGACGTAGTACTGGCATTTCTGAGATCACATGGGTGGAAAGTGAACAAGGAAAGAGTTCTCTATCCCCAATCTCAAGGGTTTCCCTCTTAGGGACTCTGACAACCTGGACTCCGTCAGGTAAATTTTCATTTCTACAGAATCTATCAAAGTTTCTAAATTTCTGCCGTGTTTTTCATTCCATCCGCGCCCTTCGGTGGCTGAGTACATGAATGAAATCGGCTTAATGGTAGCGGCAAGGGACATCGTTCCGTTTGCACGTCTACATTTCAGACCGCTGCAACTATGCATGCTCAGTCAGAGGAACGGGGCTTACACAGGTTTGTCCCCCTGTTAAACCTGGACCAAGAGACCAGAGATTCTCTGGTGACTATGTCGGGTCCATCTGTCCAAGGGTATGACCTTCCGCAGGTCAGATGGGACAATTGTTACAATAGATGCCAGCCTTTTAGGTTGGGATGCAGTCTGGAACTCCCTGAAGGCTCAGGGATAGTGGACTTAGGAGGAGACCCTCCTTCTAATAAATATTCTGGAACTGGGAGTGATATTCCATGCTCTTCAGACTTGGCCTCAGTTAGCAACTCTGAGGTACATCATATTCAGTCGGACAATATACACGACTGTGGTTTACATCAGCCATCAAGGGGGAACAGAAGTTCCCTAGCGATGTTAGAAGTCTTACAATAATTCACTGGACAGAGACTCACTCTTGTCTATCAGCTATCCATATCCCAGGTGTTGAGAACTGGGAGGTGGTTTTTCTAAGTCGTCAGACTTTTCTTCCGGGGGAGTGGGATTTCCTCTGGAGGTCAAGACCAAGCAGGAGAGGGCTTTGGTGTTTTTGTCAGCGCCTGCGTAGCCAGGCAGGACCTGGTATGCAGATCTGGTGGACATGTCATCCTTTCCATCACGGTCTCTGCTTCTGAGACAGGTCCCTCTACCTCAGGGTCTTTTCAACCATCTAAATAGAATCAATCTGAGATGGACTGCCTGGAGACTGAACGCTTGATGTCATCAAAGCATGGCTTCTCCGAGTCAGTCATTGATACCTTAATACAGACATGAAAGCCTGTCTCTAGGAAAATTGAACATAGATATGGTGTAAATATCTGATTGTTATGAATCCAAGGGTTACTCATGGAGTAAAGTCTGGATTCCCAGGATATTATCTTTTCTCCAAGATGTTTTGGAGAAAAGGGTTGTCAGCTAATTCCTTAAAAGGGACAGATTTTTACTCTGTCTATTTTTTTTTGCACAAGCGTCTGGCAGGTATTCTAGACGTTCAGGCTTTGGTTAGATCCAAGCCTGTGTTTAAAACTGTTGCTCCACCATGGAGCTTAAACCTGGTTCTTAAGGTTCTTCAAGAAGTTCCGTTTGAACCTTTTTTGTTCCATAGATATCAATCTTTATCTTGGAAAGTTCCTTTTGGGTAGCTATTTCCTCGACTCGTAGAGTCTCCAAGTTATCTGTGTTACAATGTGATTCTCCTTATCTGGTCCTTCGTACGGATAAGGTAGTCCTGCGTACCAATCTGGGTTTTTTCCTAAGGTGGTATCTAACAAGAACATCACTCAAGAGATAGTTGTTCCATGCTTGTATCCTAATCCTTCCTCAAAGAAGGAACGTCTATTACACAATATTGGACGTGGTTTGTGCTTTAAAGTTTTACTTACAAGCTACTACAGTTTTCATCAAACGTTCACCTTGTTTGTTGTCTATTCTGGACAGAGGAGAGGTCAAAAGACTTCGGCAGCCTCTCTGTCTTTTTGGTTAAAAAGCATAATTCATTTAGCTTATGAGACTGCTGGACAGCAGCCTCCTGAAGGGATTACAGCTCATTCTACTAGAGCTGTGGTTTTCACTTGGGCCTTTTTTAAATGTGGCTTCTGTTGAACAGATTTACAAGACGGAGTCTTGGTCTGCGCTTCATACTTTTTCAAATTTAACAAATTTGAGACCTTGCTTCTTCGGAGGCTATTTTTGGGAGAAAGGGTTTCTTACAGGCAGTGGTAACTTCCGTTTAAGTACCTGCCTTGTCCCTCTCATCATCCGTGTACTTTAGCTTTGGTATTGGTATTCCATAAGTAATGGATGATCCGTGGACTGGATACACTTAACAAGAGAAAACATAATTTATGCTTACCTGATAAATTTATTTCTCTTGTAGTGTATCCAGTCCACGGCCCGCCCTGTCACTTTAAGGCAGGTAATTTTTTCATTTGAACTACAGTCACCACTGCACCCTATGGTTTTTCCTTTCTCTGCATGTTTTCGGTCGAATTACTGAGTATGGCAGTTAGGGGAGGAGCTATATAGCAGCTTTGCTGTGGGTGGACTCTTGCAACTTCCTGTTGGGAAGGAGAATATATTCCATAAGTAATGGATGATCCGTGGACTGGATACACTACAAGAGAAATAAATTTATCAGGTAAGCATAAATTATGTTTTTCTACTGCAATGTGGGGACCATTTTTACTCTTTCTATGATATTATAAAACTGAAGTCTCACTTTTGATAATCCTAATACCTTGCTAACACTTTAGATAAATGGGCTCAAAAAGCCCCTTCTACATGTTTCATTTGCCTAGCTGACCTCATTGCTCATTGTAATAACTTTGTATATTTCTTTTTTGGGATTTTTTTTCGGGATGTATCTATGTTACACTTGTTTATGACTTCAATAAAAATTTATTTTTAAAAAAGGGCCAGTAAACCCACAAAATAAGTACATGGTGCAGAATTATATAACATCAGCTTAGCGCCAGCTATCTACCTGAAAGGATTTCAGAGAAATTTTCCTACCAAAATGACTTTTACAGTACGCTGCTCCTGGCTCTACTGAGTGGGTCTATTTGTTTTCCCTAAGCCCATGGTGCACGCTGTCTAGTCACAACCGGCCCGATCACGCCATTAAACGCAATGTAGCTCGCTCCTGCTACCAGAGCGGGAGCGAGCTACATTGCGTTTAATGGCGCGATCGGGCTTGCTGTGAATAGACAGCGTGCCCAATGCACTTAGGGAAAACAGACCCGTTCAGTAGAGCCAGGAGCGGCGTGCTTTAAAAGTCATTTTCGTAGGAAAATTTCTCTGAAATCTTTTCAGGTAGAAAGCTGGCGCTAAGCAGATGTTGCATAATTCTGCACTATGTGCAGAATTATATAACCTTATTTTGTGGGTTTAATGGCCCTTTAATAATAATAATAATAATAATAATAATAATCTAAGTGGGGCAGTGTAAAAAGAGGCATTGTATGCTAAACATTAACAAGGGAACTGCTGCATTGATGTTAAAGGGACAGTGTACTATAAAAATATTCTCCCCTCTTAGAATTTACATTTGTTGTTTTAAAATAGCTGCTTTTGCCTGTTGACAACTCCATCGAATCTGAAAACTGGAGTATTGTCTCTAGAAAAATAATGTAAATAGGCAGCAGTAGAAATCGACCTCCCAGTGCGGATTAGAGAGATGCCATCTTATTTTTAAGGGCGTTTATTGAAGCTGCTTTTAAATGCAAATAACTTATCAGATGCTTGCATTAATACATTGTTCCTTTTAAGGGGACATTCCAGACAAAAGTCAAATGTACACCACATTACTAGAAGCCAGTACATACAGTATATTTAACATGCCTGTGTACAGGGAAAAACTCACTGAAATAGTGCTTCGTTCTAGTGAAGGCAGTTAATGTGGGTTTTGAAAGAATGCTTATATTTAAAACTGAAATAGGTGAAACTGGTCGTTTCACCTATGTAAAGTAGTGTTTTTTTTTTTTTTTTTTTTTTTCCATGAACACTCAATTGCGTAGATTACGCCTTTGTCCTGGCATCTGATAATCTCCCTAATTGTGTGTTCAAAATTGTTAGACTTCGATTTAAGGATTTTTAGTTTGTACCATATTTACATGCCCTGCATCCAAAACAGGGGAATAAACCTTTTAGTTGATTCCCTTCTATGCCCACTTGAAGTGGGCATAGAAGGGAATTTACTAAAAGGTTTCATCCCCTGTTTTGGATGTGCTTGCAGAAAATTTGGGGATACAGAGGCCCACAAAGCAACTACTACTGAGGATAAAGGTAACCTTCTGTACCCACTGGTTAAGTGATCCCTCTGGACGCGGTCCGATCCGCCGAGGGGATATTTGAATTGACATACTACCCAAGGGTCTTTACCCTCATCACACCTCTGAAATACTTTCACCATTGGGTGATTTAAGTTGTTCTCCTGCATCTTCAAATTGGTATTACTTCTATAGATGCAGAGACTGTGTCCGTATTAGTATTCACATTTTTATGTATGATATATTTTAATTCCTGTGTTTTTTTTACTCTGTTGCCGCATATGAGCATTTTAGGAGACGTCCCTAAATTGACCTATTTTACTGTGTTTAAATGCTGATCACATGAATGGTTTTTATACATGAAATATTATTTGTATACACACCGATATTATTTGACCCAGTTTTCGTGCATTCAGCGCTGCTTCACCTATGTTCTTGTATTTTCCCTTTAATGCCTCACTTTCATATCCCTTAAGAATATCTGTGAAAAAATGGTTTTGTGCTAATCCTCTCTTCCTCATATCTACTACATCAGTTTCTACACATAGAACAGTGATTCTCAGTCAGGGTGCCTACATATACTGGGAGTCATGGCCCTCCTCTGAGGGTTTTACAATGTTCCGTTTTTAAAGGGATATGAAACCCAAAGTGTTCAGGGCATACAATTTTTAGAAAGTTTTCCAGTTTACGTTTAGTATCAAATTTGTTTCATGCCAATGGTATTCTTTGTTAAAGAGCTTGGTAGGTGTCGGCACTTCAAATCATGAAATAGTGCTCCAGAAACGTGAAGAAGAGAGAGGATGTGTTACAATATAGTTTGTCAATATACAAGCACAATATATCCTTTTAAAGATCATTAATGGGACATAAAACCCTTTCATGATTTAGATAGAACAGAACATTTTAAACAACTTTCTAATTTACTTCTATTATCAAATTTTCTTAGTTTTCTTGTTTTTCTTTGTGGAAAAGCAGAAATGTAAGCTCAAGAGTGTGCACGTTTCTGCAGTTCTATATAGCAGCAGTTTTGCAACAATGTTATACATTAGCAGGGGCACTAGATAGCAGCACTATTTCCTGTCATGTAGTGCTTCAGGCATGTGCACGCTACCTACCTAGGTATCTCTTCAACGAAGAATAACATGAGAAGGATAAAAAAATTGATAATAGAAGTAAATTGGAGAGTTTTTAAAAATGGTATCCTCTATCTGAATCATGAAAGTATTTTTTTAGGGTTTAATATCCCTTTAAACGCCTCTTGGTTTTATTTTTTTATTTCTTTTTAAATATTGTGCTTTTCACCATGTTCCCTAGAGAGGTTTTAAAGCAAAATCTTTAGCCTAGGTGTTCAAAATGCTGCAACTTGTAAAAACCAGCATTTGCAGATTACAGAATTTGCCTTTTGGTCTGTACAAAGCGTGACAAGCACAATTTTTACACAGACAAGAGCTGTAAATTGAATAGAGCCCTTTAGGTAGATGGACAAATGAGCAGATCAGGTTGATTTTGTATCTCCCATCAAAATAGGTTTAATTTTACTAAGTAACATTAGTTTAACAAATCAAATTGTCAGGAGAGATATTCAGAGCTGCTAGATTAAATTAAAGTACAAATCCCTCTGAGACTCTAATTAGTTTTGTATAATTTGTCCTGTGTGGATATGAGAAAAAGTTAGCTGGAATATTAGGAAACCTTTTTATCATTCATATTCCTTTGTCACATTTTAGGGTGTTCTTTTTTTTTTTTTTATCCCATCAGTGACTACTACACAAGTGTTTTAAAATATGTTGAAGGCATGTGCATTTTAAAGATAAATGTTATATCCTGTATTTAAAAATGCATAGTTCCAGTTTATTTTTTATTAATTAATATTGTAGTGACATTGTACACTAGATTTTTCTTTGCATAAATGTTTTGTAGATGATCCATTTATATAGCCCATCTGGGAGTGTTTTTTGTAAAAATGTATTATTTTGCTTATTTTTGAATAACATTGTGCTGATTTCTTTCATGTAATTAACAAGAGTCCATGAGCTAGTGACGTATGGGATATACATTCCTACCAGGAGGGGCAAAGTTTCCCAAACCTTAAAATGCCTATAAATACACCCCTCACCACACCCACAAATCAGTTTTACAAACTTTGCCTCCAAGGGAGGTGGTGAAGTAAGTTTGTGCTAGATTCTACGTTGATATGCGCTCCGCAGCAAGTTGGAGCCCGGTTTTCCTCTCAGCGTGCAGTGAATGTCAGAGGGATGTGAAGAGAGTATTGCCTATTGAATGCAGTGATCTCCTTCTACGGGGTCTATTTCATAAGGTTCTCTGTTATCGGTCGTAGAGATTCATCTCTTACCTCCCTTTTCAGATCGACGATATACTCTTATATTTACCATTACCTCTACTGATTCTCGTTTCAGTACTGGTTTGGCTTTCTACAAACATGTAGATGAGTGTCCTGGGGTAAGTAAGTCTTATTTTCTGTGACACTCTAAGCTATGGTTGGGCACTTTATTTATAAAGTTCTAAATATATGTATTCAAACATTTATTTGCCTTGACTCAGGATGTTCAACTTTCCTTATTTTCAGACAGTCAGTTTCATATTTGGGATTATGCATTGAATTATCATATTTTTCTTACCTCAAAAATTTGACTTTTTTCCCTGTGGGCTGTTAGGCTCGCGGGGGCTGAAAATGCTTCATTTTATTGCGTCATTCTTGGCGCGGACTTTTTGGCGCAAAAATTCTTTTCCGTTTCCGGCGTCATACGTGTCGCCTGAAGTTGCGTCATTTTTTGACGTTATTTTGCGCCAAAAATGTTGGCGTTCCGGATGTGGCGTCATTTTTGGCGCCAAAAGCATTTAGGCGCCAAATAATGTGGGCGTCTTATTTGGCGCTAAAAAATATGGGCGTCGCTTTTGTCTCCACATTATTTCAGTCTCATTTTTCATTTGCTTCTGGTTGCTAGAAGCTTGATATTTGGCATTCTTTCCCATTCCTGAAACTGTCTTATAAGGAATTTGATCTATTTTGCTTTATATGTTGTTTTTTCTCTTACATATTGCAAGATGTCTCACGTTGCATCTGAGCCAGAAGATACTACAGGAAAATCACTGCCTGCTGGATCTACCAAAGCTAAGTGTATCTGCTGTAAACTTTTGGTAGCTATTCCTCCAGCTGTTGTTTGTAATAATTGTCATGACAAACTTGTTAAAGCAGATAATATTTCCTTTAGTAATGTACCATTGCCTGTTGCAGTTCACTCAACATCTAAGGTGCAGAATGTTCCTGATAACATAAGAGATTTTGTTTCTGAATCCATAAAGAAGGCTTTGTCTGTTATTTCTCCTTCTAGTAAACGTAAAAAGTCTTTTAAATCTTCTCTCTCTACAGATGAATTTTTAAATGAACACCATCATTCTGATTCTTTGGACTCTTCTGGTTCAGAGGATTCTATCTCAGAGATTGATGCTGATAAATCTTCATATTTATTTAAGATGGAATTTATTCGCTCTTTACTTAAAGAAGTACTAATTGCTTTAGAAATAGAGGATTCTAGTCCTCTTGATACTAATTCTATACGTTTGGATAAGGTTTTTAAAGCTCCTGCGGTTATTCCAGAAGTTTTTCCTGTTCCTAATGCTATTTCTGCAGTAATTTCCAAAGAATGGGATAAATTGGGTAATTCATTTACTCCTTCTAAACGTTTTAAGCAATTATATCCTGTTCCGCCTGACAGGTTAGAATTTTGGGACAAAATCCCTAAAGTTGATGGGGCTATTTCTACCCTTGCTAAACGTACTACCATTCCTACGTCAGATGGTACCTCGTTTAAGGATCCTTTAGATAGAAAAATTGAATCTTTTCTAAGAAAAGCTTATCTGTGTTCAGGTAATCTTCTTAGACCTGCTATATCATTGGCTGATGTTGCTGCAGCTTCAACTTTTTGGTTGGAAACTCTAGCGCAACAAGTAACAAATCGTGATTCTCATGATATTATTATTCTTCTCCAGCATGCTAATAATTTTATCTGTGATGCCATTTTTGATATTATTAGAGTTGATGTTAGGTTTATGTCTCTGGCTATCTTAGCCAGAAGAGCTTTATGGCTTAAGACTTGGAATGCTGATATGGCTTCTAAATCAACTCTACTTTCCATTTCTTTCCAGGGAAACAAATTATTTGGTTCTCAGTTGGATTCTATTATTTCAACTGTTACTGGTGGGAAAGGAACTTTTTTACCACAGGATAAAAAATCTAAAGGTAAAAACAGGGCTAACAATCGTTTTCGTTCCTTTCGTTTCAACAAAGAACAAAAGCCTGATCCTTCGTCCTCAGGAGCAGTTTCAGTTTGGAAACCATCTCCAGTCTGGAATAAATCCAAGCCTGCTAGAAAGGCAAAGCCTGCTTCTAAGTTCACATGAAGGTACGGCCCTCATTCCAGTTCAGCTGGTAGGGGGCAGGTTACGTTTTTTTCAAAGAAATTTGGATCAATTCTGTTCACAATCTTTGGATTCAGAACATTGTTTCAGAAGGGTACAGAATTGGTTTCAAGATGAGACCTCCTGCAAAGAGATTTTTTCTTTCCCGTGTCCCAGTAAATCCAGTGAAAGCTCAAGCATTTCTAAATTGTGTTTCAGATCTAGAGTTGGCTGGAGTAATTATGCCAGTTCCAGTTCCGGAACAGGGGATGGGGTTTTATTCAAATCTCTTCATTGTACCAAAGAAGGAGAATTCCTTCAGACCAGTTCTGGATCTAAAATTATTGAATCGTTATGTAAGGATACCAACGTTCAAGATGGTAACTGTAAGGACTATATTGCCTTTTGTTCAGCAAGGGAATTATATGTCCACAATAGATTTACAGGATGCATATCTGCATATTCCGATTCATCCAGATCATTATCAGTTCCTGAGATTCTCTTTTCTAGACAAGCATTACCAATTTGTGGCTCTACCGTTTGGCCTTGCTACAGCTCCAAGAATTTTCACAAAGATTCTCGGTGCCCTTCTGTCTGTAATCAGAGAACAGGGTATTGTGGTATTTCCTTATTTGGACGATATCTTGGTACTTGCTCAGTCTTTACATTTAGCAGAGTCTCATACGAATCGACTTGTGTTGTTTCTTCAAGATCATGGTTGGAGGATCAATTTACCAAAAAGTTCTTTGATTCCTCAAACAAGGGTAACCTTTCTGGGTTTCCAGATAGATTCAGTGTCCATGACTCTGTCTTTAACAGACAAGAGACGTCTAAAATTGATTACAGCTTGTCGAAACCTTCAGTCTCAATCATTCCCTTCGGTAGCCTTATGCATGGAAATTCTAGGTCTTATGACTGCTGCATCGGACGCGATCCCCTTTGCTCGTTTTCACATGCGACCTCTTCAGCTCTGTATGCTGAACCAGTGGTGCAGGGATTACACGAAGATATATCAATTAATATCTTTAAAACCGATTGTTCGACACTCTCTAACGTGGTGGACAGATCACCATCGTTTAATTCAGGGGGCTTCTTTTGTTCTTCCAACCTGGACTGTAATTTCAACAGATGCAAGTCTCACAGGTTGGGGAGCTGTGTGGGGATCTCTGACGGCACAAGGAGTTTGGGAATCTCAAGAGGCCATTTTACCGATCAATATTTTGGAACTCCGTGCAATTTTCAGAGCTCTTCAGTTTTGGCCTCTTCTGAAGAGAGAATCGTTCATTTGTTTTCAGACAGACAATGTCACAACTGTGGCATACATCAATCATCAAGGAGGGACTCACAGTCCTCTGGCTATGAAAGAAGTATCTCGAATTTTGGTTTGGGCGGAATCCAGCTCCTGTCTAATCTCTGCGGTTCATATCCCAGGTGTAGACAATTGGGAAGCGGATTATCTCAGTCGCCAAACGTTGCATCCGGGCGAATGGTCTCTTCACCCAGAGGTATTTCTTCAGATTGTTCAAATGTGGGGGCTCCCAGAGATAGATCTGATGGCCTCTCATCTAAACAAGAAACTTTCCAGGTATCTGTCCAGATCCCGGGATCCTCAGGCGGAGGCAGTGGATGCATTATCACTTCCTTGGAAGTATCATCCTGCCTATATCTTTCCGCCTCTAGTTCTTCTTCCAAGAGTAATCTCCAAGATTCTGAGGGAATGCTCGTTTGTTCTGCTAATAGCTCCGGCATGGCCTCACAGGTTTTGGTATGCGGATCTTGTCCGGATGGCATCTTGCCAACCATGGACTCTTCCGTTAAGACCAGACCTTCTGTCGCAAGGTCCTTTTTTCCATCCGGATCTGAAATCCTTAAATTTAAAGGTATGGAGATTGAACGCTTGATTCTTGGTCAAAGAGGTTTCTCTGACTCCGTGATTAATACTATGTTACAGGCTCGTAAATCTGTATCTCGAGAGATATATTATAGAGTCTGGAAGACTTATATTTCTTGGTGTCTTTCTCATCATTTTTCTTGGCATTCTTTTAGAATACCGAGAATTTTACAGTTTCTTCAGGATGGTTTAGATAAGGGTTTGTCCGCAAGTTCTTTGAAAGGACAAATCTCTGCTCTTTCTGTTCTTTTTCACAGAAAGATTGCTATTCTTCCTGATATTCATTGTTTTGTACAAGCTTTGGTTCGTATAAAACCTGTCATTAAGTCAATTTCTCCTCCTTGGAGTTTGAATTTGGTTCTGGGAGCTCTTCAAGCTCCTCCGTTTGAACCTATGCATTCATTGGACATTAAATTACTTTCTTGGAAAGTTTTGTTCCTTTTGGCCATCTCTTCTGCTAGAAGAGTTTCTGAATTATCTGCTCTTTCTTGTGAGTCTCCTTTTCTGATTTTTCATCAGGATAAGGCGGTGTTGCGAACTTCTTTTGAATTTTTACCTAAAGTTGTGAATTCCAACAACATTAGTAGAGAAATTGTGGTTCCTTCATTATGTCCTAATCCTAAGAATTCTAAGGAGAAATCGTTGCATTCTTTGGATGTTGTTAGAGCTTTGAAATATTATGTTGAAGCTACGAAATCTTTCCGTAAGACTTCTAGTCTATTTGTTATCTTTTCCGGTTCTAGGAAAGGCCAGAAAGCTTCTGCCATTTCTTTGGCATCTTGGTTAAAATCTTTAATTCATCTTGCCTATGTTGAGTCGGGTAAAATTCCGCCTCAGAGAATTACAGCTCATTCTACTAGGTCAGTATCTACTTCCTGGGCGTTTAGGAATGAAGCTTCGGTTGACCAGATCTGCAAAGCAGCAACTTGGTCCTCTTTGCATACTTTTACTAAATTCTACCATTTTGATGTATTTTCTTCTTCTGAAGCAGTTTTTGGTAGAAAAGTTCTTCAGGCAGCGGTTTCAGTTTGAATCTTCTGCTTATGTTTTTCGTTAAACTTTATTTTTGGGTGTGGATTATTTTCAGCAGGTATTGGCTGTCTTTATTTTATCCCTCCCTCTCTAGTGACTCTTGTGTGGAAAGATCCACATCTTGGGTAGTCATTATCCCATACGTCACTAGCTCATGGACTCTTGTTAATTACATGAAAGAAAACATAATTTATGTAAGAACTTACCTGATAAATTCATTTCTTTCATATTAACAAGAGTCCATGAGGCCCACCCTTTTTTGTGGTGGTTATGATTTTTTTGTATAAAGCACAATTATTCCAATTCCTTATTTTATATGCTTCGCACTTTTTTTCTCATCACCCCACTTCTTGGCTATTCGTTAAACTGATTTGTGGGTGTGGTGAGGGGTGTATTTATAGGCATTTTAAGGTTTGGGAAACTTTGCCCCTCCTGGTAGGAATGTATATCCCATACGTCACTAGCTCATGGACTCTTGTTAATATGAAAGAAATGAATTTATCAGGTAAGTTCTTACATAAATTATGTTTTTCAGACTCCTAACCAAGCCCCAAAGTTAGATGCATACTGATGTATGCAAACTTCAGATTGCTTCTGTTTGTATAATGGGTCTTTTCATATGCAGGGGAGGGGGATGGTTTGCTCTCAGCTACCCTCAGTGGATGTCCCTGTATATAAACAAATGATAAAAAGTATGTTATGATTTTTAACATACATTTAAACAGCAGACTAATAATCTATATCTAAATTGGTGAACTGGCACCTGTACTTGCAGTTTACAGAATAGACTGTCTAATTTAATATTTTGTGTATATTGTGTGTAATTTAAATTGGATGTTTTTGGGAGGAAAACATAAGTGTGGGTTCAATACTTCTGTAGCCTGCTTACTGCTCTGGATGTTTTTGTCCTGAGCAAAAGTACTTTTGTTGTTTGTGGAGGTATGTCCTTGTCCACCAATAGTGTTTAAGTTGCCCTTACCTAGTGAATAGTTTATAGTTGGGCACAGTGTATGTATGTATGTGTGTGTGTGTGTGTGTATATGATATATATATATATATATATATATATATATATATATATATATATATATATATATATATATATATATATATATATATATATATATATATATATATATATATATATATTTTCAGATACCAATGATCCGATTAGGAAACTTAGGGAGGTCAAGATTGAGCAGGGTGACATTCTGGCAACCCTAGATATTAACAGCCTATACACGATTATTCCGCATTAGAGCGGTTTATCAGTGGTTAGGGAACATCTGACGCAGGGCACACATTATACTGGGCTACCCATTGAGTTTCTGTTGACCCTCATGTCATTTTGTTTACACAAAAACTATTTTCGGTTTGAACAGAAATTTTATCTTCAAGTGGCAGGCACAGCAATGGGGTCGAATATGGCCCCATCCTATGCCCATATTTTCATGTCCCAGTTTGAAAATGAGCACCTATGAACCATTCTTCAATCGTCTTATGTAAGATACATTGACAACGTCTTTTTGGTCTGGCGTGGGGGTCAACACAAGCTCACTGAGTGGTTTAATGTGTTTAACAACACTGATACCACAATCGGGTTCAAAATGACATACGACATAAAAGCAATTCATTTTTTGGATCTTAATATTTTTATACAAGATCAGGTGTTGGGTACCACATTGTACAGTAAACCAACAGACAGAAATTCTATTCTTAGCGGTAGTAACTGTCACCCACCGGCACTTCTCCGGGGGATAGTGAAATCGCAGATGATTAGAATGATGCGCAATAACTCTTAACGGTGCCACAGGGGTCTCCCAATTGCAGCAGACTTAAAAGAAGTTCCTACAACGAGGATACAAACCACAAGTCATTAATGACACATTGGAAGAGGTTTCATCTTTTACTCAACAAGCACTCATTGACAAGGAAGCGAGGACAACGGAATTGATCATGGGCCACCACTTTCGCACCAGACACCACAGAGGCTGGAAGGATACCGCAGACACATTGGCCAGTTGTTTCTTCTGACCCAAAACTCCTGTTCTCTCATGATTTGGTTCCCATGGTGGCTTATAAAAGGGGCACCAATTTGCTTGTTTAAAACAGACCCAAAACGGAGTTACATGACCACAGCAAGAGTCCACATCAGAGGCTCATATAGATGTCTGGGATGCACTACATGCAACGGTCTGATAGCCACTAAAACATTTCATCATCAGCATACCAATCGGACATTTTACCATTTGACATTCACTTTCTTTCCATGCTACACATGTAGTGTATATACTTTTCTGTCCATGTTCACAGTTCTACATAGGGAAAACCATTGGGACACTCCGCAAAAGAATGGCAAAACATAGGCGAGCCGGTTGGCATTGGACAAGGGAGAATCGGAACAACCTATCGCACGGCATTGTGCCCAAATGGCACATCAAATATCATCCATTCATTACAGGGGTGGTGATAGAAACAAAGCACTGCTTGTTCGAGAGGCGGAATGGATATACAGGTTGGGGACTATACACCCAGGAGGCCTTAACCCCTTAATGACAACTGACGTACCAGGTACGTCATGCATTAACAAGCAGTTAATGATAATGGACGTACCTGGTACGTCAGTTGTCTAACAGAGTGCTGGAAGTGATCACAATCACTTCCAGCAGCTCTGAGGGTATTGCAGTGATGCCTCGATATGGAGGCATCCTGCAATACCCCTTTACAAGACTCCGATGCAGAGAGAGCCACTCTGTGGCCCTCTCTGCACCGGTAGTGATGGTGCCTTTGTCCGGTGGGAGGAGGGAGCGTGTGCGCGCGCTTGCACGATGTGCACGGGTGTGCGTGTGCACGTGGGCGCACGTGCACATGCGCGCATTAGCCACACTGACACCAATGAAAAAGGAAGGGGAAAAAAAGTTTTTTTTTTTTTTTTTTTTTTTTACATTTAAAAGGATCTGGGTGGGGGGGGGGGTATTGTGGGGGGGCTGCTACACTACAGAAATAATTAAACATACAAATAAAAGTTATAAATAAAATTAAAATAGTTTGGTTTGTGGGGCCAAACTGGGTACTGGCAGACAGCTGCCAGTACCCAAGATGGCTGTAATTAGGTAGGGGAGAGGGTTAGAGAGCTGGAGGGGGGGGGGGGGATCAGGGAGGTTGGTGCTAAGGCAGGGGTCCATCACAACTAAAATATTTTATAATTTTTATTTAAAAAAAAACAAAAAACTCTTATTTAGTACTGGCAGACTTTCGGACAGTACTTAAGATGGTGGTAACAATTGTGGGGTGGGGGAGGGAAGAGAGCTTTTTGGGAGGGATCAGGGGGTGGGATGTGTCAGGTGGGAGGCTGATCTCTAAAATTAACCCTGCAAGCTCCCTACAAGCTACCTAATTTAACCCCTTCACTGCTGGGCATAATTCACGTGTGGTGCGCAGCAGCATTTAGCGGCCTTCTAATTACCAAAAAGCAACGCCAAAGCCATATAAATCTGCTATTTCTGAACAAAGGGGATCCCAGAGAAGCTTTTACAACAATTTCTGCCATAATAGCACAAGCTGTTTGTAAATAATTTCAGTGAGAAACCTAAAATTGTGAAAAATGTAAATTTTTTTTTTTTTATTTGCTCGCATTTGGCGGTGAAATGGTGGCATAAAATATACCAAAATGGGCCTAGATCAATACTTGGGGTTGTCTACTACACTACACTAAAGCTAAAATTAACCCTACAAGCTCCCTAATTAACCCCTTCACTCCTGGGCATAAAACATGTGTGGTGCGCAGCGGCATTTAGCGGCCTTCTAATTACCAAAAAGCAACCACAAAGCCATATAAGTCTGTTATTTCTGAAAAAGGGGATCCCAGAGAAGCATTTACAACCATTTGTGCCATAATTGCAGAAGCTGTTTGTAAATAATTTCAGTGGGAAACCTAAAGTTTGTGACAAAATTTGTGAAAAAGTGAACTTTTTTTTTTTTTATCGCATTTGGCGGTGAAATGGTGGCATGAAATATACCAAAATGTGCCTAGATCAATACTTTGGGATGTCTTCTAAAACAAAATATATACAGGTCAAGGGATATTCAGGTATTCCTGACAGATATCAGGGTTCCAAAGTAACTAGCGCTAATTTTGAAAAAAAGTTGTTTGGAAATAGCAAAGTGCTACTTGTATTTATTGCCCCATAAATTGCAAAAAAAGCAAAGAACATGTAAACATTGGGTATTTCTAAACTCAGGACAAAATTTATAAGCTATTTAGCATGGGTGTTTTTTGGTGATTGTAGATGTGTAACAGATTTTGGGGGTCAAAGTTAGAAAAAGTGTGTTTTTTTCCATTTTTTTATCATTTTTTTTTTAGTAAATTATAAGATATGATGAAAATAATGGTATCTTTAGAAAGTCCATTTAATGACGAGAAAAACGGTATATAATATGTCTGGGTACAGTAAACGAGTAAGAGGAAAATTACAGCTAAACGCAAACACTGCAGAAATGTAAAAATAGCCATTGTCATTAAGGGTAAGAAAATTGAAAAATGGTCCGGTCATTAAGGGGTTAATTCACCACCTTATTTTAAATCTCTGATATAGGTGGGAGTTACAAACCAGGGGTGCGTACATGGGCGCAGGGTTTCATACTAGGGTAATGTGGTGGGATTGCCTCAATGTTGGGGTATGTCTACACCACATGATACCCTTACCTTGTAGATGTGCAGGACTATTATAGGATCTGCACAGGTTGAGGTGATACTTGTGTTCCAAACAGTCACCACCAGTGCATGAGCACTCCAGTTACCTATGAGATATGCAATATTTCGCTCAGGTGGTGATAACCGATTGTAAAATACTCCAAACTTCCGGCTGCCATGGTTATAGTGGTCTCATGTACCACATACTAGGAGTGCAGATACTGTGGTCCTCATGGGTGGTCAAGGGCTGGTGGCTATTGATACCTGGCAAGAGGTATCTACCCCAGTAGTGGGGACAAGCGAGGAAGGTCCCCCATATAACCATAAGGGTGTTAGGACCAAAGTAGCAGGTCACTCGTTGTATTATGTGCACATACCACCTCAAAAGTCTACCACCACCTAACACAAGCTCTACTACTCAAGGAGGTTTCTTACTTAGAAACAACAGTTGCATGTGGACATTAAAGTTGTTGACTAATTCTGAGAAATTCTAAAAGAACTTTTACTTTCCCCCTTTCGCCAAAATAAGATACATTGGTATCAGCATTGTGGTATACCTAGTGGACGCATACATCCATTATGACAACATGGTAGTGCTCACTAAACACTAAGCCAATAGTTGGCAGTGATAATTAACGGCTATGGTGTTTAATAGCCATACTTGTGTAGCTGTACAATAGAATCTATATAAGGTGGGTGAATACTAAACTTCCTAACTCCATTGCTTTCCCCTTGAACCCCTTAGAATGTAAGCCTATGGGCCCAGCTGTTTACAGATCGCTTCATAAGAGCCGACTACAACAGTGAAACTCTCAGCAGGGCCCTCTACCCACTTGACCCCTACAAAAGCTATCCTGTACACCGACTATGTTTACAGCGCTGCGGAATCTGTTGGCGCTCTACAAATACCGGATGATGATGATGATAATAATAATAATACAAACCAGGAAAAGAAACATATTCGTTTTTTGCAACCAAGTTACTTCTTGTTTTTTAGCAATCTTTTGTTTGTCGCTTTTTTTCTTTTCTTTTTTGGACAGTTTATGTATAGTATATTTTCTGTAAACATATGTTTGTGTTGCTTTTAAAATGTTATATTTGCTGTAACGTTAAGTGATATAGGATATATGTACCTGAGATCCCCTGATAGGACCATGTGTCTTAATAGATGTATTAAAGAATACTGAAATATTTATTAGTTCACTTATTTTCTTCCATTTTTGCGGTAGAGTCACATACTTAGTAATAAGGGTTGGGCACAACATACTGAGTCGAGACAACATTCACACACTAGGGCAATGTATGGTAGATTGACAAAACATATTGTCTAAGCTCAATGATTTTGTGACATAGGGATCACTATATAATTTCTTTACATGTCTCAACACATTGGAACACGATGGGCGATCGAAGGCTAACACCCGCATATACGGCACATAGCACTGCACGCACAGCCCGAAACCGGAAGTGACGTGATACGCCATTTCCGGATATTCCACAATTTGGAACTCATTGTATGCGGGTCAATCAGCTCACATAGCTGTAAACACACAGGGCCAGAACGGAGGTGGGGACTATGTAATGTGGTGGAGCTCCGCCATTTTAGACATTGCACTTCAAACACGAATAACGTTCTTGGTAAAGTTTGCGATACACTGAACCCACTGACATGATCACTATAACAGCTTATAGATGTAACACTAAGGCACATCATAATTGTGTGTGTGTGTATGTATGTATGTGTGTATGTATTTATATATATATATATATATATATATATATATATATATATATATATATATATATATATATATATATATATATATATATATATATATATATATATATATATATATATATATGACCTGAAAGTGCATTTTCTTTGTGGAGTGAGTATGTATGGTTGAAAAGAACTATGAATAACAGTGCTTTGAAGATCGTATAAGGACTTTAAGTGAATTATTACGAAGTCCTAATAAGACCTGTAGTGCTACCTTAATAACCTGAGTATTCTTGGCGGCCCCTGCCGCCATAATTACAGAGTCTGTAAATTGAAATGAATGTAAAGATTGGTTGTAGGCGCAAGAACAGGGCTTATAACTGAAGGTTATTCAGTATGGATCAGCAATACAATAAAATGATACAATGCAATACAATATTATATAATAAACTCTTAAAATGTGTGTAGATCTGCTTCCTTCAATGCTCCTTGCAGAAAGATTTCCTCTTGGTTTATTCTCTCAGAGTAGTTGTAATCCCATTCTGTATTCCTTTTTTGCAAGACCAGTCTCCCCTTCCTTGTATCTTCTGTAACATATTTTTGTCTAAGTTCCTTCACTGTAATCCCACTGTTAAAGTGATGGGATCACTTGGAGAATAAACAAAGAGGAAATCTTTCTGCAAGGGGCAAATCAAGGAAGCAGATCTACCTGTGGGGAGGAGCCAATGACTAGAGAGCCAACAACTTGACAATCTGTGCGGCACTTACCTCATTTTGATTGAGGTAGTTTTTTGTAAGTAGGAAGTTCATCTATCCCTAGTGGTCATTTTGGGCACACTAACTTACCTGGCGTTTGTCTTTTAGAATAATTTCTTTCATGTGGGAACTTTTTTAAATTGTTTCTGGGACTATTATCACTGGACTTGTTGTTGTAACAACATATATATATATATATATATATATATATATATATATATATATATATATATATATATATATATATATATATATATATACATACACACACACACTTTTAAGAGATTGTATAATATTTTATTGCGTTGTATAATTTTAAATTTTATTGTATTGCTGATACATACTGAATAACCTTCAGTTATAAGCCCTGTTCTTGCGCCTACAATATATATATATTATGTATGTGTATGTATGTATTTATATTAGTTCACAGTAGGATTATCTTCTTGTAGGTCAGTGTGCAGCTGATCCCATTTTTTTTTCTATTATTGTGACCCAAATAGTAGGATCAATAAACTCCAGCTGCAAAAGGGATTGGCCTGAAGATAAACCAACAAAACTGCTGCTTAATAAAGTTTAAAAGGGAAACTATATCTTCTTTGAGAAAAATGACATGACGGATAGGTAAACTGTTAGACTATCTCTTTATGGGACGGATGTAATTAGACATCGGTTTCCTTATTTTACGTTGACTTCAGTTACAAAAACATCCTGCACTTTACAGTCTGTTCTTGTGTATTTTTAAAAGAAGTGAATTTTATACAAGTTACAGTTAACTGAGTTAAAGCGTATTTTAGTATTTGTATCAGAGCACAGATGTCTGGTATTTTTTTTATCTTATTTAAATTTTATATGAGAGTAAGCATAAGTTTAAGTTTTGTTGAACTTAAAGGGGCAGTCTAGTCCAAAATAAACTTTCATGATTCAGATAGAGAATGTAATTTTTAAACAATTTTCCAATTTACTTTTATCATCAATTTTGCTTTATTCTCTTGGTATTCTTAGTTTAAAGTTAAACCTAGGAGGTTCATGTGCTAATTTCAAAGCCCTTGAAGGCAGCCTCCTTCCCTCAGGGCATTTTGACAAATTTTCACCATTAGAGGGTGTTGGTTCATGTGTGTCATATAGATAACACTGTGCTCATGCACATGGAGTTCCAGGGAGTCAGCTCTGATTGGCTAAAATTGATGTATGTCAAAAGAATCGAAATAAGGGGCAGTTTGCAGAGGCTTAGAGACAAGGTAATCACAGAGGAGCTGCAAGCCACTTAACCTTCTAGGATTGACTTTCACTTTAAGTACACTGTTGAAAAAGTTTTAGCTTTTAACTAGAAGCATTTTTGCTAGTCCATGTGTATTGCAAAAAGTATATATATTCAAAACTGAAATGAACCCATGTGCATTCCAGTTTTGGCTGGAATGTCCCATTTATAGAACTGACATGAAAACCTTGTAATTACAAGGATTTTCTGTAGTGTGGCAACAAATTAAAATGCCAACTAAATGTAAAAAAAAAAATATTTGCTGCATGTGTTTTTGAATGACTGGAGGATCCAATCTGGGCTTGTTACTAGAGTAGATCAGGCTTGCCACTGTCATTTTGATTGGAAAGCTTGCACTGTTTTCAAATATCTTATCACCTCTGAGGCCCATTAGGTACAGATTTATATCAAGGTTATGCTTGTGAAGCCTGCTGTGCGGGTGCCTAATTCCTAGTATTTTATATCACAATCTCACATATTTCATGTCTTCTAAATAGTCTGTGCACTGCACATTTATTTGTTAGATTTGTTTATGGGTGGTTGGTTATCTGAGCCGGAGCACTTATTCACAGGTTTGGTTGTTAGGTGAGCTTTGACATCAAGCACATGGATCCCACGAAGGTGCAGTGGAATTCTTTAGCCTCAGATGTACAGCTGTGCCCCCCACATGTATGTGTGTAATGATATTTTTTTCAGCTCAGATGGAGGTGTTGGGGGAGGGAGTAGTGAGAGTTTTCCTTAAATAACCCATGCACAGCTGCTGCCTGAGAGGACAGTCACTCGCATGAATGAGGCCACAGTGTTGTATCATAGAGGTACAGACGGCATCCTTTACAGCTGGACATGTCATGTGACACTCGTGTTGTAATGTAACTTGGGACAGTGAAAAGTAATGTTACCTGTAGAGGGGACGTTTTCTAGCCTGAAAACAAACTCCAGCCATTTTTATCCACAATTTTGTTTAGCAAATTAAAAATGAATTGTAAATGAACGTAGAATCACGTTTTTAGATATATTTTTTTTAAATGTAATATCACTTGTTGATTAAAGATGGTATTTGTGGTATGGTGCAAACTTTGTCTTTTTTATAGAGAGCTAGCAGTGTAATTGTCACTTGCACTAAAGGAACATGAAACCCAAAAGTTTTTTTTAATTTTTTTCTTTCTTTCATAATTCAGATAGAGCAAACAATTTTAAACCACTTTATTTACTTGTTTTATCAATTTCTCTTTGTTTTCTTGGTATCTTTTTGTTGAAAAGCGGGGGCATAAGCTCAAGAGCCCACCCATTCCCGGAGCTCTATATGGCAGCAGTTTTGCAAGAATGGTATACTTTTGCAAGAGCATTAGATGGCAGTACTACTTCCTGCCATGTAGTGCTTAAGACATCTACCTAGGTATCTCTTCAACAAAGAATATCATAGACCTCACGTTCACATTGCACGGAAGCATTATGCTCACGAGAGCACGCTTCCATAAGCTCCAATGGGAACCTCGTTGTCATGCCGTCAGACACAGCATGAGAACCTAGTGCAGCGAAGGGGGTAAGTCAAGTAGCGATGGGCAGCAAATCTTAAAGTATTTATGAATATATACATATAAACAAATATATATGTATATAAGCATATATATTTACAGGGAGCACACGGTTCCCCATAGTACACAATATTTTTTTTTTTTTTTTTTTGTATTAGTTTTATCATTAATCACTTTTAACACAAACAATGTATATCAATGAAATAGCAAGAAAGAAAAGGAACACGTCAAATATATATTATGGTACATACATTGTTTACAGAAAGAAAAAAAACCCCATGTAGGTGAGCATTGCAATCATGCAGAATTGTTTAGTAATAATTGTATTAATCAAGTTTTTATGTTGAGACTTTTGTGTCTCCTCCCATAGAAATATTATTTGTGTAAGATTGATATCTTGCAAAGGGAGATTAAGACTATTAAATGCCCTGTAGGTTATCTTAAGCCACATTTAGCGAATCCTGGGATAATCCCAAATCCTATGCACCAAATTGGCCCTTTCCATAGTACACAATTTAAAGGCACTTTTCAGTGCCGTTTCTTTCTAACACCCCACACCAGCCAACTTTAACCCCTAAAAACTGCTTCCTGCAGTGTTTTAAAAAAAAATAAAAAATAATAATCATTTTTTTTAATTAAAAACAAAACTAAAACACGCTTACTTTTGGAAAACTAACCAGAGATCTAATCTCTGGTTAATTTCTCTTGTTAAGTGTGTTCAGTCCACGGGTCATCCATTACTTATGGGATATATTCTCCTTCCCAACAGGAAGTTGCAAGAGGATCACCCAAGCAGAGCTGCTATATAGCTCCTCCCCTCACATGTCATATCCAGTCATTCTCTTGCAACCCTCAACAAAGGAGGAGGTCGCGAGAGGAGTTGGAGTTTTTACTTAATTATTCTTCAATCAAAAGTTTGTTATTTTAAAATGACACCGGAGTGTGCCGTTTTTTGTATCTCAGGCAGTATTTGGAGAAGAATCTGCCTGCGTTTTTCTATGATCTTAGCAGACGTAACTAAGATCCGCTGGCTGTTCTCGACATTCTGAGGAGTAGGGTAATTTCAGAAAGAGGGGAATAGCATGCGGGGTCCCCCGCAAATGAGGTATGTGCAGTACATTATTTTCTGGGAATGGAATTGACTAAGAAAATACTGCTGTTACCCATATGATGTAAGTACAGCCCTAAATGCAGTAGTAGCGACTGGTATCAGGCTGATAAATGTATGCGCAGTTGAGTTATTTTCTAGGGACTAGAATTTGACTGAGAAAATACTGTTAATACTGAAATAATGTTTAAGCCTTATCTGCAGTGGAAGCGACTGGTAGCAACCTTAGTGATAACTTTGCATGACATTCAAAATGTTGTTTTTAAAACGTTTACTGGCATGTTATTCGTTTTGTGAGGTACTTGGTGATAAATCTTTTTGGGCATGATTTTTTTCCACATGGCTAACGTATTTTCTGCATAGAAACCGTTATATCAGGTCTTCCACTGTTGTAATGTGAGTAGGAGGGACCTTGTTTTAGCGCCTTGTTGCGCAGTTAAAATTCTAGCACAGTCTTCCTGTTTCTTCCTCCTTGATCCAGGACGTCTCTAGAGAGCTCAGGGGTCTTCAAAATTCGTTTTTGAGGGAGGTAATCAGTCACAGCAGATCTGTGACAGTGTGTTTGACTGTGATAAAAGCGTTAAATCTTAACTTGATATCCGTATTTGGGTATTGAGGGGTTAATCATCCTTTTGCTAATGGGTGCAATCCTCTGCTAATTAATACATTTCTCGTTAAGAATTGTTCACTATAACTGAATTAGTTTTCTTTGTTATTCAACTGTGTTTTTAAAAGCGCTGCAGCGTTTTTTATATTGCTTGTAAACTTATTGAAAGTGATTTCCAAGCTTGTTTAAACAGACTAGCAATGAAGCTAACATGTCTGATACAGAGGAATCTGCTTGTTCATTATGTTCAAAAGCCGATGTGGAGCCCAATAGAAATATGTGTACCAATTGTATTGATATTACTTTGAATAAAAGTCAATCTGTACCGATAAAGAAATTATCACCAGACAACGAGGGGGAAGTTATGCCGTCTAACTCTCCTCACGTGTCAGTACCTGCGTCTCCCGCTCGGGAGGTGCGTAAGATTGTGGCGCCAAGTACATCAAGGCCCTTACAAATCACTTTACATGATATGGCTAATGTTATGAAAGAAGTATTATACAATATGTCCGAATTAAGAGGCAAGCGCGATAGCTCTGGGTTAAGGACAGAGCGCGCTGATGACACGAGAGCCATGTCCGATACTGCGTCACAATTTGCATAACATGAGGACGGTGAGCTTCATTCTGTCGGTGACGGTTCTGATCCGGGGAGACCGGATTCAGAAATTTCAAATTTTAAATTTAAGCTTGAGAACCTCCGCGTGTTACTAGGGGAGGTGTTAGCGGCTCTGAATGATTGCGACACGGTGGCAATCCCAGAGAAATTATGTAGGTTGGATAGATACTATGCGGTACCGGTGTGTACTGACGTTTTTCCTATACTAAAGAGGCTTACAGAAATTATTAGTAAGGAGTGGGATAGACCCGGTGTGCCCTTTTCCCCTCCTCCGATATTTAGAAAAATGTTCCCTATAGACGCCACCACATGAGACTTATGGCAGACGGGCCCTAAGGTGGAGGGAGCAGTTTCTACTTTAGCCAAGCGTACCACTATCCCGGTGGAGGATAGCTGTGCTTTCTCAGATCCAATGGATAAAAAATTAGAGGGTTACCTTAAGAAAATGTTTGTTCAACAAGGTTTTATATTGCAGCCTCTTGCATGCATTGCGCCTGTCACGGCTGCAGCGGCATTCTGGTTTGAGTCTCTGGAAGAGGCGATTCGCACAGCACCATTGGATGAGACTTTGAGCAAAGTTAGAACTCTTAAACTGGCTAATGCGTTTGTTTCGGATGCTGTAGTGCATTTAACCAAACTTACGGCTAAAAATTCCGGATTCGCCATACAGGCGCGCAGGGCGCTATGGCTTAAATCCTGGTCAGCAGATGTAACTTCTAAGTCTAAACTACTTAACATTCCTTTCAAAGGGCAGACCTTATTCGGGCCCGGCTTGAAGGAAATTATTGCTGACATTACGGGAGGTAAGGGCCACACCCTTCCTCAGGACAGGGCCAAATCAAAGGCCAAACAGTCTAATTTTCGTGCCTTTCGTAACTTCAAGGCAGGAGCAGCATCAACTTCCTCCGCTCCAAAACAGGAAGGAACTACTGCTCGTTACAGACAGGGTTGGAAAGGCAACCAGTCATGGAACAAGGGCAAGCAGGCCAGAAAGCCTACTTCCGCCCCTAAGACAGCATGAAGACAGGGCCCCCTCTCCGGAGACGGATCTAGTGGGGGGCAGACTTACTCTCTTCGCCCAGGCCTGGGCAAGAGATGTACAGGATCCCTGGACGTTGGAGATTATATCTCAGGGATACCTTCTGGATTTCAAAACTTCTCCTCCACAAGGGAGGTTTCATCTGTCAAGGTTATCAACAAACCTAGTAAAGAAAGAGGCATTTCTGCAATGTGTACAAGACCTCTTAGTGATGGGAGTGATCCACCCAGTTCCGCGAACGGAACGAGGACAAGGGTTTTACTCAAATCTATTTGTGGTTCCCAAAAAAGAGGGAACCTTCAGACCAATCTTAGACTTAAAAATCTTAAACAAATTCCTAAGGGTTCCATCGTTCAAGATGGAAACCATTCGGACCATCCTGCCCATGATCCAAGAGGGTCAATATATGACCACAGTGGACTTAAAGGATGCCTACCTTCACATACCGATTCACAAAGATCATTATCGGTACCTAAGATTTGCCTTTCTAGACAGGCATTACCAGTTTGTAGCTCTTCCCTTCGGGTTAGCTACGGCCCCGAGAATTTTTACAAAGGTTCTGGGCTCACTTCTGGCGGTACTAAGACCACGAGGCATAGCGGTGGCTCCGTACCTAGACGACATTCTGATTCAAGCGTCAAGTTTTCAAAATGCGAAGTCTCATACAGAGATAGTTCTAGCATTTCTGAGGTCGCATGGGTGGAAAGTGAACGTGGAAAAGAGTTCTGTTACCGCTCACAAGGGTTCCTTTTCTATGGACTCTTATAGATTCTGTAGAGATGAAGATATACCTGACGGAGTCCAGGTTATCAAAGATTCTCAATGCTTGCCGTGCCCTTCACTCCATTCCAAGCCCATCAGTAGCTCAGTGTATGGAAGTAATCGGCTTGATGGTCGCGGCAATGGACATAGTGCCATTTGCGCGCCTGCATCTCAGACCGCTGCAACTATGCATGCTAAGTCAGTGGAACGGGGATTACTCAGATCTGTCCCCTTTGCTAAATCTGGACCAGGAGACCAGAGATTCTCTTCTCTGGTGGTTGTCACGGCGAAATGACCTTTCGCAGACCAGATTGGACGATTGTAACAACAGATGCCAGCCTTCTAGGCTGGGGAGCAGTCTGGAACTCCCTGAAGGCTCAGGGATCGTGGACTCAGGAGGAGAAACTCCTACCAATCAACATTCTAGAATTAAGAGCAATATTCAATGCTCTTCTAGCTTGGCCTCAGTTAGCAACACTGAGGTTCATCAGGTTTCAGTCGGACAACATCACGACTGTGGCTTACATCAATCATCAAGGGGGAACAAGGAGTTCCCTAGCGATGTTGGAAGTCTCGAAGATAATTCGCTGGGTAGAGTCACACTCTTGCCACCTGTCAGCGATCTACATCCCAGGTGTGGAGAACTGGGAAGCGGATTTTCTAAGTCGCCAGACTTTTCATCCGGGGGAGTGGGAACTACACCCGGAGGTATTTGCTCAACTGATTCGTCGTTGGGGCAAACCGGATCTGGATCTTATGGCATCTCGCCAGAACGCCAAGCTTCCTCGTTATGGATCCAGGTCCAGGGACCCAGGAGCGGTGCTGGTAGATGCACTTGCAGCCCCTTGGGTTTTCAACATAGCTTATGTGTTTCCACCTTTTCCGTTGCTACCTCGACTGATTGCCAGGATCAAACAGGAGAGAGCATCAGTGATTCTGATAGCGCCTGCATGGCCACGCAGGACCTGGTATGCAGACCTAGTGGACATGTCGTCCTGTCCACCATGGTCTCTACCTCTGAGGCAGGACCTTCTAATTCAGGGTCCTTTCAACCATCCAAACCTAATTTCTCTGAGGCTGACTGCTTGGAGATTGAACGCTTGATTCTATCAAAGCGTGGGTTTTCGGATTCAGTTATTGATACATTGATACAGGCTCGGAAACCTGTTACCAGAAAAATTTACAATAAGATATGGCGTAAATATTTATATTGGTGTGAATCCAAGAGTTACTCATGGAGTAAGGTTAGGATTCCTAGGATATTGGCTTTTCTACAAGAGGGTTTAGAAAAGGGCTTATCCGCTAGTTCACTAAAGGGACAGATTTCTGCTCTGTCTATTCTTTTACACAAGCGTCTGGCAGGGAATCCAGACGTCCAGGCTTTTTGTCAGGCTTTGGCTAGGATTAAGCCTGTGTTTAAGGCTGTTGCTCCTCCGTGGAGCTTAAACTTGGTTCTTAAAGTTCTTCAGGGTGTTCCGTTTGAACCCCTTCATTCCATTGATATTAAGCTTTTATCTTGGAAAGTTCTGTTTTTGATGGCTATTTCCTCGGCTCGAAGAGTCTCGGAGTTATCTGCCTTACATTGTGATTCTCCTTATCTGATCTTTCATTCAGACAAGGTAGTCCTGCATACTAAACCTGGGTTTTTGCCTAAGGTTGTTTCTAACAGGAATATCAATCAAGAGATTGTTGTTCCATCATTGTGTCCTAATCCTTCTTCAAAGAAGGAACGTCTTTTGCATAATCTAGACGTGGTCCGTGCCCTGAAGTTCTACTTACAGGCAACTAAAGATTTCGACAAACTTCTTCTCTGTTTGTCGTTTACTCTGGACAGAGGAGAGGTCAAAAGGCTTCGGCTACCTCTCTCTTTTTGGCTTCGTAGCATAATACGTTTAGCCTATGAGACTGCTGGACAGCAGCCTCCTGAAAGAATTACAGCTCATTCCACTAGAGCTGTGGCTTCCACTTGGGCCTTTAAAAATGAGGCCTCTGTACAGATTTGCAAGGCTGCAACTTGGTCTTCACTTCATACTTTTTCCAAATTTTCTAAATTTGACACTTTTGCTTCTTCGGAGGCTGTTTTTGGGAGAAAGGTTCTACAGGCAGTGGTTCCTTCTGTTTAATGTTCCTGCCTTGTCCCCCCCCTTCATCCGTGTACTTTAGCTTTGGTATTGGTATCCCATAAGTAATGGATGACCCGTGGACTGAACACACTTAACAAGAGAAAACATAATTTATGCTTACCTGATAAATTTATTTCTCTTGTAGTGTGTTCAGTCCACGGCCCGCCCTGTCTTTTTGAGGCAGGTTCTAAATTTTAAATTATAACTCCAGTCACCACTGCACCCTATAGTTTCTCCTTTCTCGTCTTGTTTCGGTCGAATGACTGGATATGACATGTGAGGGGAGGAGCTATATAGCAGCTCTGCTTGGGTGATCCTCTTGCAACTTCCTGTTGGGAAGGAGAATATATCCCATAAGTAATGGATGACCCGTGGACTGAACACACTACAAGAGAAATAAATTTATCAGGTAAGCATAAATTATGTTTTTTGGAACATTGCTACCTCAAGCTTGTGATGGCTGGTTATTTATCGCGTAGATGGGCGAATCCCGTAGATGTTCAAATTGTGATAAACTAGTGCTCCACTTGTAAACTGGCCCTAATTTTGTTATTTTTGTTGACAATCTTATTACTGTACATGAAATGTTTGTTTCACATTAATGTTATAGATATAATAAGAACCAGAAGTAATATAACCGACTCTTGCACTGTTAAAGGGACAGTTTACTCAAAAAGTTCTCCCCTTTAATTTGTTCCCAATTATACACTTTACCTGCTGGAGTGTATTACATTTTTACAAGTATTTCCATTACCCTTATATTGTCATTTGAAATAGTTTATTTAGCCTGTAGTATCCCCACCTATCCTGAAAGTTTTTTGCCTCAAGGCCAAGCTGTTAACACTCCCAGTGGGTTATAGAAGAGATGAGGTAGTAAAATGTTCATTTTTCATTGTTCTCTCCAAGTATTGGTGATTGGTTTATGGACAAATATGAGATAAAGAAGCAGGTGTGAATCAGTAATGAGATCTAATTATACCTACAAGCTCAACCCATTTTATTTGGTTGTGGCTTTAAAACACAAACAGCTAGATTTAGAGTTTTGCGGCCAAAGGGGTGCTTTAGCTACGCGTGGTTTTTTCTTCTGTTATGTGTGATCAGTCCACGGGTCATCATTACTTCTGGGATATAACTCCTCCCCAACAGGAAATGCAAGAGGATTCACCCAGCAGAGCTGCATATAGCTCCTCCCCTCTACGTCAGTCCCAGTCATTCTCTTGCACCCAACGACTAGATAGGATGTGTGAGAGGACTATGGTGATTATACTTAGTTTTTATGACTTCAATCAAAAGTTTGTTATTTTAAAATAGCACCGGAGCGTGTTATTACTTCTCTGGCAGAGTTTGAGGAAGAATCTGACAGAGATTTTTTACTATGATTTTAACCGGAGTCGTTAAGATCATATTGCTGTTCTCGACCATCTGAGGGAGGTAAAGGCTTCAGATCAGGGGACAGCGGGCAGATGAATCTGCATTGAGGTATGTGGCAGTTTTTATTTTCTGAATGGAATTGATGAGAAAAGCCTGCCATACCGTTAAGATGACATGTATGTATACACTTCAGTATTCTGGGGATGGTATTTCACCGGAACTACTGTGTTAAGGTCACTAATCCTTTTAATAACTATTCTCATGTTAAACGTTTTTGCTGGAATGTAGAATCGTTTACATTGCTGAGGTACTGTGTGAATAAATGTTTGGGCATTATTTTCCACTTGGCAGTTTTTTGCTTTAATTGTGACAGTTTCGTTTCTCTTCACTGCTGTGTGGGAGAGGGAGGGGCCGTTTTTGGCGCTCTTTGCTACGCATCAAAAAATTCCAGTCAGCTACTTTTATATGTCCTGCATGATCCGGTTCATTTCTGACAGATCTCAGGGGTCTTCAAACTTCTTTGAAGGGAGGTAAATTCTCTCAGCAGAGCTGTGAGAATTCTTATAGTGACTGTGTATAAAAAACGTTGTTTTGTTTTCTTATGTACAAATTTAATTAGTGTTGTTTTTTACTAATGGGAACAAACCTTTGCTAAAAGTTGTGTTGTTTTAAAATTTGATGCAATAACTGTTTTTCAGTTCATTATTTCAACTGTCATTTAATCGTTAGTACCTCTTTGAGGCACAGTACGTTTTTTGCTAAAAAAGATTATAACCAAGTTGTAAGTTTTTTGCTAGTGTGTTAAACATGTCTGACTCAGAGGAAGATATCTGTGTCATTTGTTCCAATGCCAAGGTGGAGCCCAATAGAAATTTATGTACTAACTGTATTGATGCTACTTTAAATAAAAGTCAATCTGTACAATGTGAACAAATTTCACCAAACAGCGAGGGGAGAGTTATGCCGACTAACTCGCCTCACGCGACAGTACCTGCATCTCCCGCCCGGGAGGTGCGTGATATTTTGGCGCCTAGTACATCTGGGCGGCCATTACAGATAACATTACAAGATATGGCTACTGTTATGACTGAAGTTTTGTCTAAATTACCTGAACTAAGAGGCAAGCGTGATCACTCTGGGGTGAGAACAGAGTGCGCTGACAATGCTAGGGCCATGTCTGATACTGCGTCACAGCTCGCAGAGCATGAGGACGGAGAGCTTCATTCTGTGGGTGACGGTTCTGATCCAAACAGATTGGACTCAGATATTTCAAATTTTAAATTTAAATTGGAGAACCTCCGTGTACTACTAGGGGAGGTCTTAGCAGCTCTCAACGATTGTAACACTGTTGCAATACCAGAGAAACTGTGTAGGTTGGATAAATACTTTGCGGTACCGGCGAGTACTGACGTTTTTCCTATACCTAAGAGACTAACTGAAATTGTTACTAAGGAGTGGGATAGACCCGGTGTGCCGTTCTCACCCCCTCCAATATTTAGAAAGATGTTTCCAATAGACGCCACCACTCGGGACTTATGGCAAACGGTCCCCAAGGTGGAGGGAGCAGTTTCTACTTTAGCTAAGCGTACCACTATCCCGGTGGAGGATAGCTGTGCTTTCTCAGATCCAATGGATAAAAAATTAGAGGGTTACCTTAAGAAAATGTTTGTTCAACAAGGTTTTATATTACAACCCCTTGCATGTATCGCGCCGATTACGGCTGCGGCAGCATTTTGGATTGAGTCGCTGGAAGAGAACCTTAGTTCCTCTACGCTAGACGACATTACGGACAGGCTTAGAGTCCTTAAACTAGCTAATTCTTTCATTTCGGAGGCCGTAGTACATTTAACCAAACTTACGGCTAAGAACTCAGGATTCGCCATACAGGCACGCAGGGCACTGTGGCTAAAATCCTGGTCAGCTGATGTTACTTCTAAGTCCAAATTACTTAATATACCTTTCAAGGGGCAGTCCTTATTCGGGCCCGGTTTGAAAGAAATTATCGCTGACATTACGGGAGGTAAGGGCCACGCCCTACCTCAAGACAAGGCCAAAGCTAAGGCTAGACAGTCTAATTTTCGTCCCTTTCGGAATTTCAAAACAGGAGCAGCATCAACCTCCACTGCACCAAAACAGGAAGGAGCTGTTGCTCGTTACAGGCAAGGCTGGAAGCCTAACCAGTCCTGGAACAAAAGCAAGCAGGCCAGGAAACCTGCTGCTGCCCCAAAGACAGCATGAACCGAGAGCCCCCGATCCGGGACCGGATCTAGTAGGGGGCAGACTCTCTCTCTTCGCCCAGGCCTGGGCAAGAGATGTTCAGGATCCCTGGGCACTAGAGATCATATCTCAGGGATACCTTCTAGACTTCAAATTATCTCCCCCAAGAGGGAGATTTCATCTGTCAAGGTTGTCAACAAACCAGATAAAGAAAGAAGCGTTTCTACGCTGCGTACAAGATCTGTTAACAATGGGAGTGATCCATCCGGTTCCGTGGTCGGAACAAGGACAAGGGTTCTACTCAAACCTGTTTGTGGTTCCCAAAAAAGAGGGAACTTTCAGGCCAATCTTAGATTTAAAGACTCTAAACAAATTCCTAAGAGTTCCATCGTTCAAAATGGAAACTATTCGGACTATTTTACCCATGATCCAAGAGGGTCAGTTCATGACCACAGTGGATTTAAAGGATGCTTACCTTCACATACCGATCCACAAAGATCATCACCGGTATCTAAGGTTTGCCTTCTTAGACAGGCACTACCAGTTTGTAGCTCTTCCATTCGGATTGGCTACGGCTCCAAGAATCTTCACAAAGGTTCTGGGTGCCCTTCTAGCGGTACTAAGACCGCGAGGGATTTCGGTAGCTCCGTACCTAGACGACATTCTAATACAAGCTTCAAGCTTTCAAACTGCCAAGTCTCATACAGAGTTAGTTCTGGCATTTCTAAGGTCGCATGGATGGAAAGTGAACGAAAAGAAGAGTTCTCTCTTTCCTCTCACAAGAGTTCCATTCTTGGGGACTCTTATAGATTCTGTAGAAATGAAGATTTACCTGACAGAAGACAGGTTAACAAAACTTCAAAATGCATGCCGCGTCCTTCATTCCATTCAACACCCGTCAGTAGCTCAATGCATGGAGGTGATCGGCTTAATGGTAGCGGCAATGGACATAGTACCTTTTGCACGCCTACACCTCAGACCGCTGCAACTATGCATGCTAAGTCAGTGGAATGGGGATTACTCAGATTTGTCCCCTACTCTGAATCTGAATCAAGAGACCAGAAATTCTCTTCTATGGTGGCTTCATCGGCCACACCTGTCCAGGGGAATGCCATTCAGCAGGCCAGACTGGACAATTGTAACAACAGACGCCAGCCTACTAGGTTGGGGCGCTGTCTGGAATTCTCTGAAGGCTCAGGGACTATGGAATCAGGAGGAGAGTCTCCTTCCAATAAACATTCTGGAATTGAGAGCAGTTCTCAATGCCCTTCTGGCTTGGCCCCAGTTAATAACTCGGGGGTTCATCAGGTTTCAGTCGGACAACATCACGACTGTAGCTTACATCAACCATCAGGGAGGGACAAGAAGCTCCCTAGCAATGATGGAAGTATCAAAGATAATTCGCTGGGCAGAGTCTCACTCTTGCCACCTGTCAGCAATCCACATCCCGGGAGTGGAGAACTGGGAGGCGGATTTCTTGAGTCGCCAGACTCTTCATCCGGGGGAGTGGGAACTTCATCCGGAGGTCTTTGCCCAAATACTTCGACGTTGGGGCAAACCAGAGATAGATCTCATGGCGTCTCGCCAGAACGCCAAACTTCCTCGCTACGGGTCCAGATCCAGGGATCCGGGAGCAGTTCTGATAGATGCTTTGACAGCACCTTGGAACTTCAGGATGGCTTATGTGTTTCCACCCTTCCCGCTGCTTCCTCGATTGATTGCCAAAATCAAACAGGAGAGAGCATCAGTAATTCTAATAGCACCTGCTTGGCCACGCAGGACTTGGTATGCAGATCTAGTGGACATGTCATCCTGTCCGCCTTGGTCTCTACCTCTGAGACAGGACCTTCTGATACAGGGTCCATTCAAACATCAAAATCTAACTTCTCTGAAGCTGACTGCTTGGAAATTGAACGCTTGATTTTATCAAAACGTGGTTTTTCTGAGTCGGTTATTGATACCCTGATTCAGGCTAGGAAGCCTGTTACCAGAAGGATTTACCATAAAATATGGCGGAAATACCTATACTGGTGCGAATCCAAAGGTTACTCCTGGAGTAAGGTTAGGATCGCTAGGATATTGTCTTTTCTACAAGAAGGTTTAGAAAAGGGTTTATCAGCTAGTTCATTAAAGGGACAGATTTCAGCTCTGTCCATCTTGTTACACAGACGTCTGTCAGAAAATCCAGACGTCCAGTCCTTTTGTCAGGCTTTAGCTAGGATCAAGCCTGTGTTTAAAGCTGTTGCTCCACCATGGAGTTTAAACTTAGTTCTTAACGTTTTACAGGGTGTTCCGTTTGAACCCCTTCATTCCATTGATATAAAAATGTTATCTTGGAAAGTTCTGTTTTTAATGGCTATTTCCTCGGCTCGAAGAGTCTCTGAGTTATCAGCCTTACATTGTGATTCCCCTTATCTGATTTTTCACTCAGACAAGGTAGTTCTGCGTACTAAACCTGGGTTCTTACCTAAGGTAGTCACTAACAGGAACATCAATCAAGAGATTGTTGTCCCATCCTTGTGTCCAAATCCTTCTTCAAAGAAGGAACGTCTTTTACACAATCTGGATGTAGTTCGTGCCCTCAAGTTCTACTTGCAGGCAACTAAAGATTTTCGCCAAACTTCTTCCTTGTTTGTCGTTTACTCTGGACAGAGGAGAGGTCAAAAAGCTTCTGCTACCTCTCTCTCTTTTTGGCTTCGTAGCATAATACGTTTAGCCTATGAGACTGCTGGACAGCAGCCTCCTGAAAGAATTACAGCTCACTCCACTAGAGCTGTGGCTTCCACTTGGGCCTTTAAGAATGAGGCCTCTGTTGAACAGATTTGCAAGGCTGCAACTTGGTCTTCGCTTCATACTTTTTCCAAATTTTACAAATTTGACACTTTTGCTTCTTCGGAGGCTATTTTTGGGAGAAAGGTTCTTCAGGCAGTGGTTCCTTCTGTATAATGAGCCTGCCTATCCCTCCCGTCATCCGTGTACTTTTGCTTTGGTATTGGTATCCCAGAAGTAATGATGACCCGTGGACTGATCACACATAACAGAAGAAAACATAATTTATGCTTACCTGATAAATTCCTTTCTTCTGTTGTGTGATCAGTCCACGGCCCGCCCTGTTTTTAAGGCAGGTAAATATCTTTTAAATTATACTCCAGTCACCACTTCACCCTTGGTTACTCCTTTCTCGTTGTTTCTTGGTCGAATGACTGGGACTGACGTAGAGGGGAGGAGCTATATGCAGCTCTGCTGGGTGAATCCTCTTGCATTTCCTGTTGGGGAGGAGTTATATCCCAGAAGTAATGATGACCCGTGGACTGATCACACAACAGAAGAAAGGAATTTATCAGGTAAGCATAAATTATGTTTTTCCCCCTGCACCTTTTAAACAACACTGGTATTTAGAGTTCTCAGAAGGGCTGCGTTAGGCTCCAAAAAGGGAGCGTACAGGCATATTTACCGCCACTGCAACTCTCAATAACAGCGTTGCTTACGGACGCGGCTAGCTTCAAAAACGTGCTCATGCACGATTCCCCCATAGGAAACAAGTCGGCTAATTCATATACACAAAGAAACCTTAACAAAGCAAATTTCATACATTTCGTACGCTGCAGCTGGTAAAAAAAGTAATTGAAACATATTAAGGGAAAAACAATTTTATAGTATACTGTTCCTTTAAGTGTTCTTTATATAGGATTCTGCCTATATCTTTTATGCAAAGGCCTTCCCAAGCTACGAAAATTGTCTGATTTTCTTTATTTTAGCTGCCCATCAAGTTCCATATACATTTGTTAATTCTGTTATACAGGGTGTAAAATTCTAAAATAGAAAAACAAGCAAGGGTGAGGGAGTAGATTAGACCTATTCACATGTGGAAAAGCACGAATACGTGCTCAACAGAAAGTCCGGACCCTTTGAGTCATCCGGCAGACTCACAAACGGCACAACAGCAGGAGCAATCCTCATCTAACGATCCCAGGGAACGAAGAAAAACCAATATCAAAGGCAATCAGTGGACCAATGGATCACAGGAGGACTTCTCCGGTACCGTATCCAAACAGGAATTACGTAGCAGCAAGATAGGGTGAAAACCATACAGCAACGTATTTCTCTGTGTCACAGCAGAGTTTTCTCAGGCTATACAAACAAACTATCAGCTGCTAAAGTTAAAAGAACACATAACCAATTGAGTAGTGCGCCGGATGACACACCCATTCTGATGTCCTAATCAATCAGGAGGTGCAGGGATTGCGCACCCATTCTGACATCAAAGGGATAACGAACCAATAAGCTATCTATTGAGGGTGCATGATTAGTATTTGTCTCAACAGAGCGCCATATTGTAAACTTAATGGTAAAAAGTATTACGGAATTAATCATGTAAAATGGGAGACATTGAATCTACCTGTAATGTATGTTAACAATTACTGATGGTTCCAATCTCAACCGATATTGGGTCACAAAAGGAATCCCAGGTCAAAAAAATATATAAAAACCCAGTTTTTAGGATGTAACCCATGCAAAGAATGCACATTCAGGTCTAGACATTCAGACCCGCTGTATTTACAAACCGATGACAGAGAGTAGGGATGATATATAAAAAACACTGATACTAGAGCTAGTATGTTTATACTTAAAGGGAGATAAAAAAGGGCAAGTAATAAGAAAGTCTCAAAAAAGATATAGGGTAATATCAGAACATGGCCAGAAATAAAATCAAATATTATATGTGTAACTTACTAAAGACAAAAAATGGAATGTCTTAAGAATACTTGAAAATATTAATAATAATAATAATAGAAAGTGTCTGCTATAAGGTTCATAAATAAAAATAAATAATGAATAATTAATGAATGTATGTGGATATGCATAACCACTATAAATATATTAAAAATAATTCATAATCTAAGTATGTAAGTGAATAGCAAAATAACAATTAAATGTGTACATGTGCTTGCAATTGATTGTGGATGAATACCTACAAAATTACAAAAGCCGGTCTATAATCAACTCCGCTCAAGTGACATAAAAGTGTTGTAAAAGGAATAGGGAGCTATTTAATAAAGACATAATATTTGAAGACCTAAAGGGTGTATAGGTGGAGTGCTCCTTGATTGAACTATAATAACCACCCCCCAGAAACACTATCCTCCTATAGACAAACGTCACAATCCTAGAGTAGAATAACAGAGATATGATCTACCATCTACATCCATACTGATTACCATCACAGTGGAAATGAAAGCCACAGTAGCCAGCCTTTTTTAGACAGACACCAAAAACCAAGATACCATCAACAAAAAATAGCGGATTTTTTTAGAACCCCTAACAACAAACACACCCAACCAAAGAGGGAAAAGGGTCCACAAAGACGTGGAACCAGGGGAAGAAAATCAAAAAGAATAGACTACAGAAACTGAAGGATGGGATATTTAACTTATCATCCCATCAATTATCTGATGATGAAATAAGGGTCCTAGGGAAAGGGTTATCCTTCAGCCCCTCTAACTCACACAATATGTTTGAATTATATGTAGATGTAAACAGGTTCATACGGAAATTATCCCTGCAAAATTATTTTGCAGAAATAAATTTAAAGGGTCCGGTGCTTTCCTAATTGTAACAGATAATATGGAGACAAGGATAAGAGAGAATATCAAAAGTTTAACTGACCCCCTACTAGAAGATTACATACATACTGAGTTTAAACCAAAATCCATTATCTCACATTCCCTAGGGAACAATTCCCACATAGAGTTGTTTAAGAAATTATAATAATAATATATCCTAGAGGATTTTGAACGGATGCCAAAGAGTGAGCTTTATAAAAAAATCTAATCTTAACATAAAAGAAAAAATGGCCCTTAAAAACTTGAAAAATAACCCCAGTCTGGTGATACGCCAAGCTGATAAGGGTGGTGGGATTATACTACAGGATCTGTCAGATTATTTAGTAGAGACATATAAAATACTTGGCGAAGAGAACTATTATAAAAAATTGCCCTCAGATCCAACAGATATTAAAAAACATTAACGGGGATTATACATTTTTGGTTTTCAAGAAGGGATCATTTTAAAATCAGAAAAAGATTACCTAGTCCCTGTAAAACCTAATTGTGCCTTTTACTACCATCTCCCGAAAATCCACAAAGACACCCAGTGTCCCCCCCGGGAGACCCATTATTGCGGGGATTGGTAGTCTTATGGACAATGTATCAGCCTATGTGGATTATTTTTTACAGAAATATGTACTCGCATTGGATTCACACAAGGACTCCCCTGATTTGCTTATGAAACTGGATGGTTATGTCATACAGGAGGATTACATGTGGATCTCATGCAATGTACATGCTTTGTGCTTGAATATTCCACATGGATTAGGTGTAAAAGCTATCTCTGAATACCTTGCTGGGGATGTGTATATACCTGAATTGCTGAAAGAATTTATTTTACAGCGAATTGCTTTTATATTACAGCACAATTTTGTGTTCCAAGATGATTTTTATCTACAGATGAGAGGTACTGTCATGGGGACCAGGTTCGCTCCGAGTTTTGCCAATTTATTTATGGGCCTATTTGAACATATTTATATCTATGGGTCGGCATTCCAGGCAAACCTGGTCTACTATGGCGGATATATAGATAATCTGTTGTTCTTATGGAAGGACGACAAATGCTCTGCACATTAATTTGTGGAACATCTAAACTCCAATGACATTGGGCTAACCTTCTCTAGTAATGTTGAGAGAGAATCTATAGTTTTTTTTTTTTTTTTTTTTTAGATCTGTGTTTATCATTCTCTGTTGAGAACAAGATTAAATCCACAATTCATTTTAAAACCGTTAACTGCAATAGCTACTTAAACTACAAAAGCAATCACTTCACTCCTTGAAAAAATGATGTCCCTTACGGACAATTTAAAAGGATATGTAGGAGTTGTAACCTACTAGAAGATTATGAATCCCAAAGTACGGTTCTTAAAGATTCCTAGAAAAAGGTTATTCCAGACAAATTGAGGCTGGATATGAGCGTGCAAAAACCGATGAGTCATATTTTCTGCCCAATAAAATTAGGAAACCCAATGTGAATCATCAAGAAGGGCCAATGTTCATTACTCCATATAATGTAAACCACATGAAAATCAAAAATATTTAAAAAACCCCACTGGGGTTTGTTACTTAGGGATCCAATATTGGGCAAATCCTTTAACTCCATACCAAGATGTGTCGTCATATGGGCACCTACCTTGAAAAATCACTTAGCCCTTGGCAAAAATGTTGTAAATAAAGAGAAAAATAAGTAGAGAAAGGCTGTTACTGATACTAATAACAAAAGGATTAATGATACAACATCGGTATCCAGTGGATTTATTGCCACTAAGGGTATCTTTAAAGGGACAGTCAACCCAAAAATAGAAAGAAAAAAAAAAAGAAACTGCAATATGTGTAAATATATCAGCCCTGGTTGCAATCCATTTTCTTCACATACCACTAAAAAAACATTCTTTCTTTCACAAGATATGACGAGTCCACGGATTTCATCCTTACTTATGGGATTACGCCTCCTGTTCAGCAGGAAGTGGTAAAGAGCACCACAGCAGAGCTGTATATATAGCTCCTCCCTCCCCCCCCCTCCAGTCATTCTCTTTGCCTGTGTCAGTGATAGGAAGAGGTAAAGTGGGGTGTTAGTTTAGATTCTTCAATCAAGAAGTTCTTTTATTTTAAAATTGTGCCAGTGAGTACTATTTTTCTCAGGGAGAATTAGTCAGTCTATAACTTTCCAAGAGGAGTGGAGACATTTTATTTTTCTACCCTGATGTTGATGATCTTAGCAAAAGTTATCTAAGATCCATGCTGGTTCCCACAGAGCAGTTGAAGGTAGAGTTAAGAAACATCTTCAGTGTGGAGAACTGTGTCATGCTACAAGCAGCATTGAGGTATGTTCAGTCTTTTGTTTTCTGGGGACACTTGATACATCAGAACAGGCTGACATTATTCCCTATCTGGGGAGGGTAATCAGTATACACTATAGAAAAAAGAAATGGTGTACCTGGAATTCCCTTTTATTTTATTTTAGTCATTTAAAAATGTGTTGGTGTTTCACTTTAAATTTCAATGGGCTGACGCTGGGAGCGGTTGCTGGCTGCTGTTACGATGCAGTTTTATTTGGCTTGACAGGAGATAAAATCTCGGAGTTGCGCTTTTGTATTTATAAGAGGGGCACATGCCTTATTATAAATTGGATCAGACATGTTAATTTTACGACCCATGCGAGTCTCGGTAAAGGCTAAGAGTTACGCCCACAGTGGACGGGGCCTATTTTCGTGCGGTCTATCGCGCAATGTGTTTTCCGGACGGCAGCACGGTTCTGAGGCTCCGGTGGGGCCTAGCTCAGTTTTTGTACCCGAAGGTGCAGATAGACTTGTGACCGTTGTCTTCAGTGTGATCTGGGGGCAGGTAGGCGCCGCAGCAGAGCTGTGGCGAGGTGCAGGGTCCGGAATTATTATAAGTTAATATACTGATAAAATTGTTATATAAATTGATATATATCATATCCTAACAAGTGGTGCAATATCGTTAAGCTATTTTGGGCACATAAGGTCACTTTTTATTACTGAAAACGTTGTTTTGTCTAATAACAGAAAAATTTTGCGCTTTTATTATTTGAAGGCACAGTACATTTTTTAGTTATAAATTTTTTTATATATAATTTTGACTTCAGAGTACAATATATCAAGCATAAAATGACTATTATTGCTATTGCTAGTCTGTTTAACATGTCTGAACTTGAGGAAACTACTTGTTCTATGTGTTTAGATGCCACTGTGGAACCCCCTCTTACTTTTTGTCCCTCATGTACTGAAAGGGCCTTAAAATGTAAAGAGCAAATTTTCTTTAAGGAAAGTGTGCCTCTAAGGATGATTCTCAGTCTGATGAGAATCGGGGTATGCCGCTAAATTCTCCCCAAGCGTCACAACCTTTAACGCCCACCCAAGCGACGCCGAGTTCTTCAACCGCGTCTACTTCATTTACTCGGCAGGATATGACTGCAGTTATGTCATCTACCCAAACGCAGCAGGGCAGAAGTCAATGTGAATACTGTAACCTCTGATGCTTTGTTGGCTATTTCTGATATTCCCTCACAGGGATCTGAATTAGGGTTCAGGGAACTTCTGTCTGAGGGGGAACTTTCCGATTCGGGAAGTGTTACCTCAAACGGATTCGGACGTCATGTCCTTTTAGATTTAAGCTTGATTACCTCCGTCTGTTGCTTCGGGAGGTTTTAGTTACTCTGGATGATTGTGACTCTATTGTGGTACCACCAGAGAAATTGTGTAAGGTGGACAAATACTTAGAGGTGCCTGCTTACTCTGATGTTTTTCCGGTTCCTAAGAGAATCTCGGAAATTATTACGCGGGAATGGGAAAGACCGGGTATCCCATTCTCACCTTCTCCTAATTTTAAGAAAATGTATCCCATATCTGACACTGTTCGGGACGCTTGGCAAACAGTCCCTAAGGTGGAGGGAGCTATATCTACCCTGGCTAATCGTACAACTATTTCTATTGAGGACAGTTGTGATTTCAAAGACCCTATGGATAAGAAACTGGAGGGTCTTCTAAAAAAGTTATTTATTCATCAGGGTTTCCATTTACAACCGACGGCCTGCATTGTACCAGTTACCACTGCGGCGGCCTTCTGGTTTGACGCCTTAGAAGAGTCTCTTAAGACTGAGACTCCTTTAGAAGACATTTTACATAGAATTAAGGCTCTTAAGATGGCTAATTCTTTTATTACGGATGCCGCCTTTCAGATTGCCAAATTGGCGGCTAAGAATGCCGGATTTGCCATTTTAACGCGTAGAGCGTTATGGTTAAAATCTTGGCCGGATGTGTCATCTAAGTCAAAGCTTTTGGCTATTCCTTTCAAAGGAAAAACCCTATTCGGGCCTGACTTGAAAGAAATCATTTCTGACATTACGGGCGGTAAGGGTTATTTCCTACCTCAGGATAAAGCAGCTAAACTGAGGGGTAAACAAAATAATTTTCGTTCCTTTCGGAACTTCAAAGGAGTCCCCGATTCTTCTTCCGCTAAACAGGAAGGGAATTTTGCTCAAGCCAAGACCGTCTGGAGACCCAACCAGGCTTGGAACAAGGGTAAACAACCCAAGAAGCCCGCTACTGCTACCAAGACAGCATGAAGGGGCGGCCCCCGATATGGGACCGGATCTAGTAGGGGGCAGACTTTCTCTTTTTGCCCAGGCTTGGGTAAGAGATGTTCAGGACCCCTGGACACTAGAAATTGTGTCCCAAGGGTATCAACTGGAATTCAAAAATTCTCTCCCAAGGGGGAGGTTTCTTCTTTCACGATTGTCTGTAGACCGGATAAAAAGAGAGGCGTTCTTACGTTGTGTAAAAGACCTTTCTACTATGGGAGTAATTCGTCCCGTTCCAATACTGGAACAGGGGCAGAGGTTTTACTCAAATCTTTTCGTGGTTCCCAAGAAAGAGGGAACGTTCAGACCCATTTTAGATCTCAAGAGTCTAAACAAATTTGTCAGAGTCCCATCCTTCAAGATGGAGACTATTCGAACAATTCTACCATTGATCCAGGAGGGTCAATATAGGACTACCGTGGACTTGAAGGATGCATACCTTCATATTCCTATCCACAAGGATCATCATCAGTTCCTAAGGTTTGCCTTCCTGGACGAACAGTTTCAGTTCATGGCTCTTCCCTTCGGGTTGGCCACAGCACCCAGGATCTTCAAGAAGGTTCTAGTGTCCCTTCTGGCGGTTCTCAGGCCACAGGGTATTACAGTGGCGCCTTATCTAGACGATATTCTGATCCAGGTGTCTTACCAGCTGACAAAGTCTCATACAGACATGGTTCTGTCCTTTCTGAGGGTGGAAGGTGAATCTAGAAAAGAGTTCATTAATTCCACAGACCAGTGTTCCCTTCCTGGGAACTCTAATGGATTCCATTTCTATGAAAATTTTCTTGACAGAAAGTTAGATTCTGAATACATGCCGAGCCCTTCAGTCCAATCCTCTGCCATCAGTGGCTCAGTGCATGGAGGTGATTGGATTGATGGTGGCGGCAATGGACATCATTCCATTTGCTCGTTTTCATGAACATGCTCAGGCAGTGGAAGGGAGATTATGCAAATTTGTCTCCTCAGATAGATCTGGATCAGGAGACAAGAGACTCTCTTCTTTGGTGGTTGTCGCCGGATCATCTGTCCCAAGGGACGTGCTTCCGCAGACCCTCATTGGTGATAGTGACAACTGACGCCAGCCTACTGGGTTGGGGGGCAGTTTGGAATTCCCTGAAGGCTCAGGGTGTGTGGACTCGGTCAGAGTCTCTTCTTCCAATCAATATTCTGGAATTGAGAGCAATATTCAATGCGCTTCAGTCGGACAACATCACGACTTCACGACTGGGGCTTACATCAATCATCAGGGAGGAACAAGAAGTTCCTTAGCGATGACAGAAGTATCCAAGATAATTTGGTGGCCGGAGGCTCACTCTTGTTATCTGTCAGCAATCTACATCCCAGGAGTGGACAACTGGGAAGCAGACTTTTTAAGCAGACAGACGTTTCATCTGGGAGAGTGGGAACTCCATCTGGAGGTCTTTGCCACCCTGATTCTCAGATGGGGCAGACCGGAGTTGGATCTGAGGGCGTCTCGTCAGAATGCCAAGCTTCCGAGATACGGATCCAGGTCCAGGGATCCTCAGGCCGAACTGATGGATGCCTTGGCAGTGCCTTGGTCGTTAAACCTAGCTTATGTGTTTCCTCCGTTTGCTCTCCTTCCCCGGGTAATTGCTCGGATCAAACAGGAGAGAGTTTCAGTAATTCTAATCGCGCCTGCGTGGCCTCGCAGGACTTGTTATGCCGATATAGTGGACATGTCCTCTCTGCCGCTGTGGAAGCTTCCATTGAGGCAGGACCTTCTCATTCAGGGACCCTTCCAACAACCAAATCTAGTTTCTCTGCAACTGACTGCTTGGAGATTGAACGCTTGATTTTTATCTAAGCGGGGGTTCTCTGATTCGGTCATTGATACTTTGATTCAGGCACGTAAGCCTGTTACTAGAAAGATCTACCATAAGATATGGCGTAAATATCTTTATTAGTGCGAATCCAAGGGCTACTCATGGGGTAGCGTTAGGATTCCCAAGATTCTGTCTTATCTCCAAGAAGGATTGGAGAAAGGGTTATCAGCGAGTTCCTTAAAGGGACAAATCTCTGCTTTGTCAATTTTGCTACATAAACGTTTGGCAGATGCTCCAGACGTTCAGTCTTTTTGTCAGGCTCTAACCAGAATCAAGCCTGTGTTTAGACCAATTGCTCCACCCTGGAGTTTGAATTTAGTTCTTAATGTTCTTCAAGGGGTTCCGTTTGAACCCATGCATTCCATAGATATTAAGTTATCTTGGAAAGTTTTATTTTTGGTTGCTATTTCTTCTACTCGTAGAGTTTCTTAGCTATAAGCGTTACAATGTGACTCGCCTTATTTTATCTTCCATTCTGATAAGGTGGTTTTACGTACCAAACCTGGTTTCCTTCCTAAGGTTGTTTATAATAAGAATATTAATCAGGAAATTGTTGTTCCTTCATTATGTCCTAATCCTTCTTCTAAGAAGGAGCGTCTGTTGCATAACTTGGATGTGGTGCGTGCCCTGAAGTTTTACTTGCAGGCGACTAAGGAATTTCGTCAATCATCTTCATTATTTGTTGTTTTTTCTGGAAAGCGTAGGGGCCAGAAAACTACAGCTACCTCTTTCCTATTGGCTGATGAGTATCATCCGTCTAGCATATGAGACTGCTGGACAGCAGCCTCCTGAAAGAATTACGGCTCATTCTACTAGGGCTGTGGCTTCCTCGTGGGCATTTAAAAACGATGCTTCTGTTGAACAGATTTGCAAGGCTGCAACTTGGTCGTCTCTTCACACTTTTTTCCAAATTTTATACTTTTTCTTCTTCTGAGGCTGGTTTTGGGAGAAAGGTTCTTCAAGCAGTGGTGCCTTCCGTTTAGGTTCCTGTCTTGTCCCTCCCTTTCATCCGTGTCCTATAGCTTTGGTATTGTATCCCATAAGTAAGGATGAAATCCGTGGACTCGTCATATCTTATAAAAGAAAAGGAAATTTATGCTTACCTGATAAATTTATTTCTTTTACGATATGACGAGTCCACGGCCCACCCTGTCATTTCTAAGACAGGTATTTATTTATTTTTGTTAAACTTCAGTCACCTCTGCACCTTTGTCTTTTCCTTTCTCTTCCTAACTTCGGTCGAATGACTGGAGGGGGAGGGAAGGGAGGAGCTATATATACAGCTCTGCTGTGGTGCTCTTTGCCACTTCCTGCTGAACAGGAGGCGTAATCCCATAAGTAAGGATGAAATCCGTGGACTCGTCATATCGTAAAAGAAATAAATTTATCAGGTAAGCATAAATTTCCTTATTTCTTAACACCTAACATGCACTAGCACTTTTGTAGTTTTATCTTTTAACGTGTAAACTTTGTGGGATCTAATATGTGGGTCGTACCTGCAGATTGGTTAGGAATAGGTGGAGCGAACACTACAGAAACATGAAGAACAACTTTAAATTTCATAGTGTACTTAAACACTGTCATATAACCCACAATGGCAATGTGTATATTTTCTCTATTTGTCAGACTATTCCACAATCTTATCTATAAAATAGACACAATTGTTTGAGACAAAGGGAGACATATTGGATCTACAAGCTGAAAACCCTTTTTCCCTTTGGACTCAACATGAACATGGATCTAGCAGCTTTTTTATTTGATCGATTTTTTTTTTTTTTTTTTTCTACACTATTTATCTTCTATATCACATATTTATTGTAGTATAGGTATTTGATACAAGATTATACTACACCATTTTCAGCTAAATCTTTTAGCTCTATCAGAATGTAACTATTGGGACAAATCTTTTCAACTATTCGGTTTTACTTGAATATTTACTCTATTTCATAAACTTTATTTCAGCATGGATTATTCGTAGATAATTTTATTTGCTTTGCGCACTCCACCTATACACCCTTTAGGTCTTCACATATTATGTCTTTATTACATATCTCCCTATTCCTTTTCACTACACTTTTATGTCTCTTGAGCTGAGTTGATTATAGACCGGCTCTTGTAATGTTAGGTATTCATCCACAATCAATTGCAAGCACATGTACACATTTAATTGTTATTTTGCTATTCACTTACATACTTAACTATAAATATATTAAAAATAATTAATAATCTGTTATGCATATCCACATACATTCATTAATTATTCATTATTTATTTTTATTTATGAACCTTATATCAGACACTTATTATTATTATTATTATTATTTTCAAGTATTCTTAAGACATCCTATTTTTTGTATTTAGTAAGTTACACATATTATTTCTGGCCATGTTCTAATATTATCCTATATCTTTTTTGAGACTTTCTTATTATTTGTCCTTTTTGATCTCCCTTTATGTATAAACATACTAGCTCTAGTATCAGTGTTTTTCTATATATCATCCCTACTCTCTGTCATCGGTTTGTAAATGCAGCGGGTCTGAATGTCTAGACCTGAATGTGCATTCTTTGCATGGGTTACATCCTAAAAACTGGGTTTTTATATATTTTTTTTCTATCGGCCTGTCTGTTGAGCACGTATTAGTGCTTTTCCACATGTGAGTAGGTCTAATCTACCCCCTCACCCTTGTTTGTTTTTCTACTGATCTATACCATGAGGCGCATTGTATAATGTCCCGCCAGACAATTCAAAAGCTCTAAAATACAAAAAGTAGAAGAGCGGCCTCGTTTCTGGTTTCTCTTTATCTGCTGGGAACGTTCCCCTTGTTTCCACCACTTGCCTGAGGAGAGATCTGGTGAATTGTTGGACTGTGTCCATATATACGCTTGTGTGCATACTCACACATATTATTTCCGTTTGCATATCATCACATGGTATGCCAATTGGACTTGTAGGAATTGTTTCCATTGATTGTATCATTTATAATTGTATTTTACATTGCCACTTTTATTTATTATTTTTTATTTTCATTTTTTATTTTTGATATATTTTTATATTTTATGATCTATTTCCTCACTTTGGTAGGCGCCTCTTTTAGATATAGTCTAGGACATAGGGATTGCTATGACCTGACATATCTGTGTTCTCAGGGTGTAAAATTACTGCATGGTGAATATAAAAAAACAACTCAATTATACAGAGGAATCTAATGACCGACTGATAAAATACATATTAATTTAGACTTTAGATTAATTAGATTTTTTTTTTTTCTGATTATACCATTTTACATAGTTTTTTTAAAAGGAGTTGTGTATATTTTCATGGGTTATCTTCCAGTTGTCTTTAGCAGCTTATCTAATGTTGCTATTGACATATCTATGCTTGATCCCATTTGAGCTCTAAGGTAGATGTAAGACTTTATTCCCTTGGTGATTTAATTTATGTAGATGCCAGCTGCCACTGGGTTTAGCTGATCCATGTCAATTTGGAATCTGTTTCACAAAGGTTTTTGTGTGTGTGTGTATTTTTGTATTCCGGTTAATGCAGGTTCATTTTATTTAATATAATGTGTGTTTATGTGCACACTATCAGTGTGATAAAGGTACTTTTATTCTGGTACATCTGTGCCTAGTAAGAAGGTGCATGTTGAGGATATGAGGGGTCAGGCTACAGGGCTGACCTTGATCATCTGAACTTTCAGCAACATGGTTAGATTTTTTTTCTTCTATTAGCCAACGATGCCTTTGTTGTATGACAGAAGGTAAAGCTCTTGCTGTTATGGGGATATGATACGGATTCTCCCTCAGGGGGGAGTGTGTATGTTTGTGACGTGGGTCCTGACTTAACATCATGGGGGGGGGGTGAGAGGGGAACAGGCACTGCAGGCCGGGAAGAGCACACGCTGATCCTGGCAGGGATTCAGGCCTCATTCTCTCCCCCCCCTCCAGTCCCCCCTCCCTCCATCCCCGCTGCGCCTGTGCTAGCTAACAATGCAGCACAATAACCAAGGCGGCCGGCTCTCTAAGAGCTGCCATGAAGTGAGAGCAAGGATAAGGTGAGTCTGACATAGCAAACAGAAGCACTGTCTTTGTTGCCTTGGCAGGCTGGTGTGAGAATGTGTGTGTGTGTGCGCTCTTCATGGTTTCTCTTTAAATCCCAGCATTCTCAGGGAGAGTCGTCCTTGTTTCTTATAATAATCACTGTGCACCCAACTGCATTTTACCCCTAAGTCTGGATAATAGACCAAGAAGTTGTGCCCTATGACACAGGATCGTTTGCAGCATTCTATGTCCCAAGAGTCCTGCTGAGGGCTTAACAGCAATACATACAGCAGCAGCAGCATTTGTACTACACTCTCATTGTCAAGGTAAAACTGCTTTAAAAGCACTTTTCTCTCATGTTCATTGTGACTGTGCATGAAGCCAATTTGTGTAGTTTAACCCAGTCCTTTATTTCCCCTATATGAGAAAAGAAGACTAAAAAACAACAAAAATGCTGCTGTGTGGTTTGCTAGATATTTAGACTTTTTATTTTGTATTTATTGATATCCGGTTCATTTGAACGACCCTTGTGTCTATCTTAATTACATACTAAAAACAACTATAGTCTTGTGATGTGCTTAATCTATTGATATAGTATAATGCAGTATTTACTTGGGACATGACATATTGTTTATCAGATTTAGCTTTTTGATGATTTGTATTTTTCTTTCTAATGAATTTATGCAGGTGATGCTTATATAATAAGTATATATTCTTGCTGTGTTTACCAAACAGCCTGTTTAAAGTTACAAGGACACATTCATTTCAACTTGGACTATACATACCCCTATAGATATGATATGACTCTGTACTTGACTTTTAACACAAACAAAAGGCAAACATTTTATAGTGCTGTTTTTCCTCTCTCTCTAAATACCCCAGTCTCAACCACACATGCATTTGATATACAAGTTCACATAATATAAAAATGTGGAAACAATTGTTCACTTTCCCAGATCATGACAGATGTACGCTGCATATGTGATCAGAACAAAAAATATAAGTCACTAATACTAAAGTCAAATGCAGGAGAACTTTACAACTGTTTCCATAGCACACTCTAGTTATTTAGATTCACTTTTGCTCACGTGCGCTAAACATTTTGTCACATCACCCCTTATCACTAATATTTCACTGGCATTTTATCAGTCATTTTTTTTTATTTATGCTGCAGATGTTTGAACAGGGGCATTCTTTACCTGGCACATCTATCTGGTGTATCCCTGTAACACAATTTACCTGACACACATGCTGACTTTACATTTGAACACACCTGAGCTTGCTCTCTCACTGCCCTGATGCATTCTCAAGTACTTTAAGTTCTTAAGGAACCCAGGTTGGGAAGCTAGGATATAGCGTTTTGCAGATTGTAGAGAATGTTTGAATAGATGGACAGGGAGCAGAGGTGAGAGGTCAGAAGCTGGCTAGAGGTCAGTGATGAATTATGGTTGCTTGAGGGAAAGGACTGTCGTAAGAGCGTTGGTTTATTAATTTCATTTTGTATGGATTATCATTGTGAAATGTTTGGTACAATTACCAATAATAAAGCACAACAATATGTGAAAATGAATTAACTTAAATTACTGGATATAATAGTGCTGACCTGCCATTGGCCAATATCTTGATGTTTTTTTTTTCTTTTCTTTCTTTCTTGTGCTACTCATTATTATCACTGGTAATAAACATTTATTGGAACCTGTTGTGTATGTACATCCTTTTGTGTTCTTACATTTATGCATATGAAAATGTAAAAAGCTTGTCTCCTGTTGTTGAGAATTATAGACTTGAATCTAGAAGACACAAATTTTTTTTCAAATTTAGGGACCAATCAAATCTATCAAAGTTGTATTATGAATATCAAAAAAGGCTAATTTTAAGGATCTTTGTCCTACAGTTCAGACAAAGTAGAATAGTTTTTTGTTTGTTTTTGTTTTTTTATTATAATTAAGCTTGTGATAAACTTGCTCTAAAAACTTAAAATAGCCACTTAAAGGGACAGTCTAGTCAAAATTAAACTTTCATTATTCAGATAGGACTTGTAATTTTAACTTTCCAATGTACTTTTATCATCAACTTTGCTTTGTTCTCTGGGTATTCTTATTTGAAACAAAACCTAGGTAGGCTCATATGCTAATTTCTAAGCCCTTGAGGGCTGCCTCTTATCAAATGTTTTTTTAAATTCCTTTTCACAACAAGAGACTGATAGGTTCATGTGGGTTATATAGATAACAATGTGTTAATGCACAGGGAGTTATTTAAGAGTTAGCACAAGACAATACTAAATGCAAGTCAATAGATAATAAACGGTCACAGTCATGTGATCAGGGGGCTGGAAGAAGGTTCTCAGATACAAGGTAATCACAGAGGTAAAAACTATATTAACCCTTTCATGACCGGGTTAAAAAGTGTACATCGGAACAGCGTTCCGATGTACACAAATTGAAATCACAAGATCGTGCAAAAGATTGCGAGATTTCAATTATGGGATCGGGTCTGGGGGGCGTCCCTAAGATGCTAGGAACGCCCTCCAGACCGCAATCAAATCCTGCAAGCCTAGTAGGCTTCAGGGCAGCCATTTGCGATGATGTTGTATTCAGTCATAATGGCTTTAAAGCCTAGTGCCGTTGTGACGGAATACAATGGCATAACGGCATTAAAAGGTTAATATAACTGTTGGTTATGCAAAACTGGGGAATGGGTAATAAAGGGATTATCTATCTTTAAAAACAATAAAAATTATATGGTATACTGTCCCTTTAAGGTACAATAAGTTTAACTCTTAGATCATACTAAGCTTCTGATTGGTGCATAAAAAGACTAGTATGCCATTTTGTTACTGCAAGATTGTTGCAAACTTCTTTATCAAATGAAGATGGAGATATAAAGCCTAGGCATAGTTTGCACTGAAATGTCCCTCCAGCAGCCTTTGTTGCTAGTGAAGGTTGCATCATGTAACTATATGCAAGATGCTGCAGCCAAGAGCTAAACAGAAAGTGCCTGGATATCTGTTCGCTAGGGCTCTTAGCCTAATGTTCTTCCAGAGCCTCTGTGGAACTCTATGGAGGATGAGATGCAGGACCAGCTTTGGCAGAGCTTGGCAACAGAGATCACGTGTTTTGTTTTAGTTGCTGGCTGGGATACAGAAGATGCTGTGCAAGGTCATATTTTCCTTGCTTGTTTTAATAGACTTGCTCTGCTTGTTGCATCCCCCCCGCCCTTCATGTTGATCCAGTAGGATTTTTGTTCTACTTGTGACTTTTTTTTTTCCTCTAGTACAATTTTCATTTCCTAGATGAAACAATTAGGTGATTTCTACAAACATATATATATATATATACACATACATACATACATACCCATCTTGTGTGGCAGAATATGCAGTGGTAAATTGTGAATGAAGTAAGCACCATGCGGCCCATCTGTTGCATTTAATTGAATAGCTCTGACAGTGAAGCGATTTATCGTGTTGGCAACAATATTAGCAGTGCACACACTGGGCTGAAGAAATTTTGGTTTCAACTAAATTAGTTCTATTAATATTAGACAATAGTAGTTGTGTGGTGTTCGCTATAGTTTGTGAGGTTCTGCAGGGGCGTGTTCATTGAGAATTGAGTTTCCTGCTCTTTCTGGGTTCCATCACTACTTTTCAAACCTAAAGTTACTGAATGTTTCTGTTTCCTTTTTCAGTATAGTACAGTTGTTAAAGTACAGTTGATGTTTTCAAAATACAGTACTATTAAATTCTTTCTCATATTAGTGAGTTGACTATCATTTTAAATTATTAGAGAAAGTAAAAAGTTTTTTATATATTTCAAAACATTTTTTCTTAACATAAATTATTCCCAAAAAATTGTGCAAACTGTTTGTTTAGACTATAGCACAAAATACCATCTCTAAATGGCGTATAGTAAAGGCGCACCACTCAGAAAAAGACACAAATGTGTATTGCACATTTAAAATGTAACATTAAGTTGCCTTTTCTACCAGATAATTCCCCAGTAAAACATAAAGTAACGAACACCTCATTCACATGAGTTTTCTACTTATAAGGGACTGACAACACCCATCTGACACCAGACCTCACCTGAAAACAAGTGAGTACTGTCTGAGTGGGTTCTGTACAGATAAATATACAGCTAGCAAATAAACATAATAAACAATGTAACAAATCAGGTTACCGACAGCTTCCACGGCCCATATGATTTTACACACATTCATTAGCCAGCCAGTTTACTGACATATCAAATCCACCTGTTCCTTACCTCTTCCACCACAGCAAAATCTGCCCGGAGCTCTGCAGTTGCCTTGTGGTGGTATATGCCCATTTCATAGTGTCAGTACTACCTACTGTGCGGTGTCCTAGGATGAGTCTCCAGCTGGATGCAGATTTGAGGAATGGCTGTTTCCTCCTTTGCAATTTGTACACCTCCCGCCAGTGCTACTGCAGAGCACTAGGGAGGTTTTGTTGTGGAGGTAGAGGTACTACCTCCACAGCAAAACCTCTCCCTAGTGCTCTGCAGTAGCACTGGCGGGATGGGGATACGTTGGTAAACCGGCTGGCTAATGAATGTGTGTAAAGACCTTTGGACTGCTTTTAGAAGCTATAGTTTTGCTATAAAAGCTTTACAGCAGAGCAAATTATAGTTAAAGGGACATAATACTCATATGCTAAATCACTTGAAAGTGCTGCAGCATAACTGTAAAAAGCTGATAGGAAAATATCACCTGAATATCTCTATGTAAAAATATATTTTCCCTCACAACTTCCTCAGCTCACCAGAGTAAGTGCTGTGTAAAAAGTTATCTTTCAGGTCCTGCCCAGCTGCTGGTAAAAAAATAAAAAAAGAGAAATGAACAGCAGTCAATCAGCATCAGCAGTTCTTAGGTCATGAACTGTGATCTCATGAGATTTCATAGTAAACTTCCTTAAACTGAATAGGTAACTAACATGAGTGTGCATGAGGCACGCTCCCCTGCAAGTTCCAGGACAGGCATACTGATTTGCTGCTTAAAGTCCTTTACAATGGGGTGTGACTACTTAGGACATTTTGAGGTAAAATATCTTTCTTTTTATGTACCTTTAGGTGATGGTAAAGCTTTCTTGTATGAATACCTATAGAGATAAACGATTACCTTAAAGGGACAGTAAAGTCATAATTGAACATTCATGATTTAGACAGAGCATATAATTTAACAACTTTCCAATTTACTTCTTTAATTTGCTGCTCCTTCTACAAATGATACCAAGAGAATGAAACTAATTTGATATTAGAAGTAAACTGGAAAGTTGTTTAAAATTGTATGTTCTACCCAAATCATGAAAGAAAATGTTTGGGTTTCATGTTCGTTATTCAGAGCATGTGATTTTAAAATAACCTTCCAATTTATTTATTTTTAATTTGTTTAGTGCTATTTATATCCTTTGTTGAAAAGTATACCTAGGTAGGCTCAGAAGTTGCCAATTGGTGGCTGCACATATATATTCCTTTAGCTATTTGCTTTCAGCTAGCTCCCATTAGTGCATTACTGCTGCTTCAACAAAGTATACCAAGATAATAAAACCAATTAAATAATAGAAGGGAATTGGAAAGTTATTTAAAATTGTATATTTTGTCTGAAGCATGAAAGAAAAATGTGAGTTCCATGTCCCTTTTCATACAGAGATTCATACAGAGCATGCAGTTTTAATTTTTTTTTTTTTTCAAATTTACTTCTTCAAAGTTACTTTGTTTCCATGCAATTCTTTGTTGAAGAGATACTTAGGAAGGTGTCTGGAGCACTAAATGGCAGGAAACAGCGCTGCCATTTAGTGCTTTTGTAAATAGATAACGTTCTTGCAAAACTGCTGCCATATTGTGCTCCAGACACGTGCACGCTCCTCAGCTTATGTCCCTGCGTTTTAATAAAACATACCAAGAGAACGAAGAAAATTTGATGATAAAAGTAAATGTTGTTTAAAATGACATGCTCTTTCAGAATCATTAAAGACCTTTTTGGGATTTCATGTTAACCCCATTGACTGAAGTTTGCAATTCCTTACTAAAAATATATTGCAGCCTAAGGTTTAAGAGACAGACTGATCTGTTCTCAGTCTGGTTTACAAGCTCATACTTGTAGTTTGTGATGACTCTGGCCATAAGCGAGGCACAGCACGCAGCCAATGGGTACTTGTCCTCTTTTTGAGGACACTGCAGTATGCCTTTTCCATAATATGACAAGAGGGAGGGGGTATTTGACTTTCTAAACTCCGCCATATGCCAGCAATGCAAGAGATCTCTTCATGGATTATACCATAAAGTGGGTCATTGCTGATTCTGTCCACCCTATCAGAACTCCTGGTTTAAATCCATACTTATATTTTGTGGATCTCAGGGGGTACTGTTTCACTACACTATAGAACTGTATTTGTTGTTTGGCAGCATATTCATACACTGATTATGCTTTCCGTGCATTGCAACCTTTACAACAACATCTGGATTATTATAGCATAGAGCGCAGTTGTTGTTTTTTTACCTTTTTGTACACTGGGGCATGCTTGGCTTACATTTGAAATTCTTTACCATCATGATTTGTTCATGTCCTTAAAGCCAAATCAATCAAAATATAAAAATTTGTATGTGTATATAGTCCTTAAAAAAGTGTGTGTATATAGTCTTAAAAAAAGTGTGTGTATATGGTCCTAAAAACGTGTGTATATAGTCCTAAACAAGTGTGTGTGTATATAGTCCTAAACAAGTGTGTGTATATAGTCCTAAACAAGTGTGTGTATATAGTCCTAAACAAGTGTGTGTGTATATAGTCCTAAACAAGTGTGTGTGTATATAGTCCTAAACAAGTGTGTGTTTATAGTCCTAAACAAGTGTGTGTGTATATAGTCCTAAACAAGTGTGTGTGTATATAGTCCTAAACAAGTGTGTGTTTATAGTCCTAAACAAGTGTGTGTTTATAGTCCTAAACAAGTGTGTGTTTATAGTCCTAAACAAGTGTGTGTGTATATAGTCCTAAACAAGTGTGTGTTTATAGTCCTAAACAAGTGTGTGTTTATAGTCCTAAACAAGTGTGTGTATATAGTCCTAAACAAGTGTGTGTATATAGTCCTAAACAAGTGTGTGTGTATATAGTCCTAAACAAGTGTGTGTGTATATAGTCCTAAACAAGTGTGTGTGTATATAGTCCTAAACAAGTGTGTGTGTATATATAGTCCTAAACAAGTGTGTGTGTATATATAGTCCTAAACAAGTGTGTGTGTATATATAGTCCTAAACAAGTGTGTGTGTATATAGTCCTAAACAAGTGTGTGTGTGTATATAGTCCTAAACAAGTGTGTGTGTGTATATAGTCCTAAACAAGTGTGTGTGTGTATATAGTCCTAAACAAGTGTGTGTGCATATAGTCCTAAACAAGTGTGTGTGTATATAGTCCTAAACAAGTGTGTGTGCATATAGTCCTAAACAAGTGTGTGTGTATATAGTCCTAAACAAGTGTGTGTGTATATAGTCCTAAACAAGTGTGTGTGTATATAGTCCTAAACAAGTGTGTGTATATAGTCCTAAACAAGTGTGTGTGTATAGTCCTAAACAAGTGTGTGTGTATAGTCCTAAACAAGTGTGTGTGTATAGTCCTAAACAAGTGTGTGTGTATAGTCCTAAACAAGTGTGTGTATATAGTCCTAAACAAGTGTGTGTATATAGTCCTAAACAAGTGTGTGTATATAGTCCTAAACAAGTGTGTGTTTATAGTCCTAAACAAGTGTGTGTGTGTGTATATAGTCCTAAACTACTAGCCAGGACAAAATGTTACTCGCCACTTCTAATCTTACCACACCCACTACTTCACACCCTCTTATTGTTTTTATTTTATGCCATAACAAATTAAATAATGCTACATACAGTAATAAATTAACAAAAATAAGTTCATAGCAGTTGGAAACATCAACTAGAGGTTCTGGGGAAGACAACAGCTCTTTAGAAAAAAGTTGTTGAACTGAGAGAATACAGAGAGTGCTGACAGTCACGGAAGGTCATAGCAGACCTGGAGATTTTTTTTTTTATTATTATTATTTTTTTATATTATCTCTCTCTTATTGCTCTTAAAGGGACAGTCAACACCAGAATTTTTGTTGTTTAAAAAGATAGATAATCCCTTTATTACCCATTCCCCAGTTTTGAAAAACCAACAGTTATATTAATACACTTTTTACTTCTCTGACTAACTTGTATCTAAGCATCTTCTGACCGCCCCTAATCGCATGACTTTTAGTTATTATCTATTGACTTGCATTTTAGCCAATTAGTGCAGTGTCTGCCACTAGCCACGAGCGTGATCACAATGCTATCTATATGGCCTACATGAGCTTGCTCTCCCCTGCTGTGAAAAGTAAATAAAATAGAGGCGGCCTTCAAGGTCTTAGAAATTATCATATGCACCTTCCTAGGTTTGCTTTCAACTAGAATACCAAGAGAACAAAGCAAAATTGTTGATAAAAGTAAATTGGAAAGTTGTTTAAAATTAGATGCCCTATTTGAAAAATTTAATTTTTTTTTGGACTTGACTGTCCCTTTAACTATCTTTCTTAACTCCCTCTTCTCTTCAATCTCTCTTTTTTACCCTCTCTTACCGTAATAATAGTAGGTATACACACAAATAAATAAATTAAAAAAATAAAATATATATATATATATATATAGTGCGTAATGTGTGTACACCCACCTACTATTATTACGGTTAACATGCCACCTTATTCTGCAGTGCTTTGACACAAGGTAAATGATTACAGAGTGATATTTACAAAGAGAGTGACATAATCAATAAAAGGGTTGGGGGTCCTGCCTGTGAGTTACCATCTGATGTACACCAGTAATGGGAATAAGGATATGTCGGTGACTATTCTGTCTGGGTATGTTGTGTGCAATTTCCAGGTCCAATAACCAGGCTGAAGCTTTCTTTTCAGTGTCCTCATGTCACCAGCACGCTACATTACTCTGACGCACTCTGCATTAATTCCCTCAAGCTGGCCTCTGATGTGGCCTCTGAGTGGCTGTGTGATGGCTCTGGTGCTAGGAGGCTGCAATGCAGTGTGCTGCAATACATAGTTCTGTTTTCAGCACCAAAGTGATTGAAAGTGCATGGGCTGCATATACCATCATGGTTGTTAATTAAATGAGAAGCTGTGGAGAGATTTTAGCTCCTAGCCCTTCATCCCTACTCTTTATGTCCACACATTGGTGCCTTCTGTTTCAGCTTTAGATATTATTTAGCACATAGCTTTATTTTATCTATAATGAATGGTCCTAATGACCTTGTTTGTTGCAGGGTTTTCATTCAAAATTGTGTTGTGTTTTTTTTTTTTTTTTTAATTACTTTATTAACAAGCAGACAATTGTCATAAAATGAGTAAATATAAACCTGCAAAAATACATTTCTTAAAGGAAAATAAAAATATAACACGTTTAACCTAGTTACCACTTAAAGGGACAGTCTACACCAGAATTTTTATTGTTTTAAAAGATAGATAATCCCTTTATTACCCATTTCCCAGTTTTGCATAACCAACTCAGTTATAATAATATACTTTTAACCTCTGTGATTATCTTGTATCTAAGCCTCTGCAAACTGCCCCTTTTTTCAGTTCTTTTGACAGACTTGCAGTCTAGCCAATCAGTGCCTGCTCCCAGATTACTTCACGTGCACGAGCACAGTGTTATCTATACGAAATACGTGAACTAACACCCTCTAGTGGTGAAAAACTGTTAAAATGCAATCTGAAAGAGGTGGGCTTCAAGGTCTTAGCATATGAACCTCTTAGGTTAAGCTTTCAACTAAGAATACCAAGAGAACAAAGCAAAATTGTTGATAAAAGTAAATTGGAAAATTGTTTAAAATTACATGCTCTATCTGAATCATGAAAGTTTATTTTGGCCTAGACTGTCCCTTTAAGACCCTAGAATGCAAAGAAAAACAATTGAAACGTGCCAGACAACTCTATTTTGTTTTTTTGTGTTCTTTAAAAAAAAAAAGTGAATTCTTAGTAAATTTAAACACTTGGTAAATAAGACTCTTCCAGCAATAGAAGAGAGATAAAGAAAAATTGTGTGAAAAAGGCTATAGAAAAATCAAACAAATCCTTTGTGAGAGAAAAACCAGAGTAAGGTGAAATAAAGATTTACCTTCATATTATTGGACAATTAAATTCTTAGCACTGCAGTACTTGTACCAACTGAAAAGCAAATCTTTTAGGAAATTTCCGCTCCTGTCACCAAGGTGAACCAGCATCAAGCTGTGCTGCTCTTTTGGAGTATTAGTGTCAAGGAGTTCACCATTATTCTGGTAAAAAAGAATACATTTCAGAAATCCTGGTTAAACTGACCCTTCAGAGAGATGGAGATGTAGATTTTTTTTAAATTCTATTTTAAGTAGTTTTTAGGTAGGGCTTTGCATCTGGGGAACTGTGGCTTCTAAAATATACTGTAGTGTGCAACAAAACTAAATATTAAACAGCAGTACATCGGCAAACATACCCTCTGCTTAAAGATCTCTGGCAACCCAATATTCTTGTTGGCTCCCCAGTCTGATATCAAATTGTCAAGCCCTGCATGGACAGTTTGTTTTTTACTCCCCTGCATGCCGTTTCGGGATTTTAACTGTATCCACATGTAGTAAATAAATGTTATGTTTATGAGAGCTTCAAAAAAAGTTTTCATCTGACGCCGTCACCAAGGGAGGCAATACTGAGTAAACCGAATAGCATGTTAATAATATCCAAAAATAAACTTCTATTTCCAGTCCGTCTAGCATCAAGGAGAGTTTTAACTAAACACTGCTAATTCCCCCTCTAGTTATCATATCAGTAATTAAAGGGATATAATAAAATGCTTAATTCTTTAGTAATCAGAAGTTGTTTAATAATACAAATGCTCAGACTTTAAAACCTTTTAAAGGGTTACTAAACGCACATTTTTTTTCTTTCATGATTCAGATAGAGCATGTAATTTTAAGCAAGATTCTAATTTACTCCTTCTATAAATTTTTCTAAATTCTCTTGCTATCTTTATTTAAAAAACAGGAATGTAAAGTTTAGCAGACGGCCCATTCTAGGTTCAGCACCATGGATAGTGCTCGCTTTTTGGTGGCTAACATTTAGCCACCAATAAGCAAGCATAACCCAGGTTCTTAACCAAAAATGGGCCAGCTCCTAAACATTACATCCCTGCTTTTTTTAAAATAAAGATAGCAAGAGAACGAACAAAAATTGATAATAGGAGTAAATTAGAAAGTTGGTTAAAAATTGTATGCTCTATCTGAATCATGAAAGAAAAAAAATTGGGTTTAGTGTCCCTTTAATACATGGTTACAATTGAACATCAGGCACAAAACTTATGCTATTTTGAAGACCGACCCTAAATAACTGGCAGTACCTGAGTATGCCAGTACTTATCTGCTCACTGGTTATGTCTTGCTCAGCTTTGGCAATACTAAAATGCTTTAATATACAGTTTCACGGGCCTGTGTACTAAAAAGGGTTTTCAATATGAAAACACAGCATCTATACTTCATGAATTTTAATTTTGTTTACATGGAGGAAAAAAAGCTTTTTAAATTGAATTTGAAACGTATACAGCTATATGAGTTGTGTTTACCTACTACTTCATGTTGGCTGATGGGCACATCCAACTAATGCTCACTCAGTCACTCAAAAATATTAATTAAAAAAAAAAAATATTAAATTCACACTCCATTAATTAACATATCCCATTCTAAATAACTGTACTCCCCTTAAAAAGTAGGGGGTGTTACTGGATTCAAAATACTAAATAGTCAAAAAAAAAAACACTAACTTTTTTAAATTTTTTTTTTTATCATATGCTGAATAAAAACTAACGACGCATGTCCTAAGAAAAAGTCAGTTTTTTAAATGTAATATACCACTGACCATTATTACCCTGTACCATTTCACATAAATGTATTCTGTATTAAAAAATATTATATTAAACCAAATAGGTATAATAAGGATCTACAAAGAGGACTATATTATAAAGTTTATTCAAGTAACTTAAAATTAAGTATTTTGGAAAGTTGTATAAAACTGCATGATCTCTTTTGTATTCAATTTGCTTTGATTTCTTGGTATTCATTGTTAAAAACATACCTAGGTATGCTCAATAAATACTAAATGGCAGCAATATCTCTTAAGTGTATCCAGTCCACGGATCATCCATTACTTGTTGGATATTCTCCTTCCCAACAGGAAGTTGCAAGACGATCACCCACAGCAGAGCTGCTATATAGCTCCTCCCCTCACTGCCATATCCAGTCATTCTCTTGCAACTCTCAACGAAGATGGAGGTTGTAAGAGGACTGTGGTGTTTAATACTTAGTTTATTTCTTCAATCAAAAGTTTGTTATTTTTAAATGGTACCGGAGTGTACTGTTTATCTCAGGCAGTATTTAGAAGAAGAATCTGCCTGCGTTTTCTATGATCTTAGCAGAAGTAACTAAGATCCTTTGCTGTTCTCACATATTCTAAGGAGTGAGGTAACTTCAGAGGGGGAATAGCATGCAGGCTTTCCTGTAATAAGGTATGTGCAGTTAAAATATTTTTCTAGGCATGGAATTTGCTAGAAAATGCTGCTGATACCGAAGTAATGTAAGTAAAGCCTTAAATGAAGTGATAGCGACTGGTATCAGGCTTATTAATAGAGATACATACTCTTATAAAAGTGTATTTTAAAATGTTTGCTGGCATGTTTAATCGTTTTTTACATATGTTTGGTGATAAAACTTATTGGGGCCTAGTTTTTTCCACATGGCTGGCTTGAATTTTGCCTAGAAACAGTTCCCTGAGGCTTCCCACTGTTGTAATATCAGTGGGAGGGGCCTATTTTGGCGTTTTTTTGCACAGCAAAAATTACATACACAGACATCCAGCTTCTTCCTGCATGATCCAGGACTTCTCTGAATGGCTCAAAAGGCTTCAAAAGTCGTATTGAGGGAGGTAAAAAGCCACAGTAGAGCTGTGGCAGTTGTTGTGACTGTTTAAAAAACGTTTTTGTCATTTTGTTATTCCGTTTTTGGTATTAAGGGGTTAATCATTCCTTTGCAAGTGGGTGCAATGCTCTGCTAACTTATTACATACACTGTAAAAATTTCGTTAGTGTAACTGCATTTTTTCACTGTTATTTAAAAATTTGGGAAAATTTGTGTTTCTTAAAGGCGCAGTAACGTTTTTTATATTGCTTGTAAACTTGTTTTAAAGTGTTTTCCAAGCTTGCTAGTCTCATTGCTAGTCTGTTTAAACATGTCTGACACAGAGGAACCTACTTGTTCATTATGTTTGAAAGCCATGGTGGAGCCCCATAGGAGAATGTGTACTAAATGTATTGATTTCACCTTAAACAGTAAAGATCAGTCTTTATCTATAAAAGAATTATCACCAGAGGGTTCTGTTGAGGGGGAAGTTATGCCGACTAACTCTCCCCACGTGTCAGACCCTTCGCCTCCCGCTCAGGGGACGCACACTAATATGGCGCCAATTACATCAGGGACGCCCATAGCGATTACCTTGCAGGACATGGCTGCAATCATGAATAATACCCTGTCAGAGGTATTATCTAGATTGCCTGAATTAAGAGGCAAGCGCGATAGCTCTGGGGTTAGGAGAGATACAGAGCGCGCAAATGCTGTTAGAGCCATGTCTGATACTGCGTCACAGTATGCAGAACATGAGGACGGAGAGTTTCAGTCTGTGGGTGACATCTCTGACTCGGGGAAACCTGATTCAGAGATTTCTAATTTTAAATTTAAGCTTGAGAACCTCCGTATATTGCTTGGGGAGTTATTAGCTGCTCTGAATGACTGTAACACAGTTGCAATTCCAGAGAAATTGTGTTGGCTGGATAGATACTATGCGGTGCCGGTGTGTACTGACATTTTTCCTATACCTAAAAGGCTTACAGAAATTATTAGCAAGGAGTGGGATAGACCCGGTGTGCCCTTTTCCCCACCTCCTATATTTAGAAAAATGTTTCCAATAGACGCCACTCCACGGGACTTATGGCAGACGGTCCCTAAGGTGGAGGGAGCAGTTTCTACTTTAGCAAAGCGTACCACTATCCCGGTTGAGGACAGTTGTGCTTTTTCAGATCCAATGGATAAAAAATTGGAGGGTTACCTTAAGAAAATGTTTATTCAACAAGGTTTTATTTTACGGCCCCTTGAATGCATTGCGCCTGTTACTGCTGCGGCGGCATTCTGGTTTGAGGCCCTGGAAGAGGCCATCCAGACAGCTCCATTGAATGAAATTATTGACAAGCTTAGAATGCTTAAGCTAGCTAACTCATTTCTTTCTGATGCCATTGTTCATTTGACTAAACTAACGGCTAAGAATTCCGGATTTGCCATCCAGGCGCGTAGGGCGCTATGGCTTAAATCCTGGTCAGCTGATGTGACTTCAAAGTCTAAATTACTCAACATTCCTTTCAAGGGGCAGACCTTATTCGGGCCTGGCTTGAAGGAAATTATTGCTGACATTTACTGGAGGCAAGGGTCATACCCTTCCTCAGGACAGGGCCAAATCAAAGGCCAAACAGTCTAATTTTCGTGCCTTTCGAAATTTCAAGGCAGGAGCAGCATCAACTTCCTCCGCTTCAAAACAAGAGGGAACTGTTGCTCGTTCCAGACAGGCCTGGAAACCTAACCAGTCCTGGAACAAGGGCAAGCAGGCCAGGAAGCCTGCTGCTGCCCCCAAGACAGCATGAAAGAACGCCCCCCTATTCGTAAACGGATCTAGTGGGGGGCAGACTTTCTCTCTTCGCCCAGGCGTGGGCAAGAGATGTTCAGGATCCCTGGGCGTTGGAGATCATATCTCAGGGATATCTTCTGGACTTCAAAGCTTCTCCTCCACAAGGGAGATTTCATCTTTCAAGGTTATCATCAAACCAGATAAAGAAAGAGGCATTCCTAAGCTGTGTGCAAGACCTCCTAGTAATGGGAGTGATCCATCCAGTTCCGCGGACGGAACAAGGACAGGGATATTATTCAAATCTGTTTGTGGTTCCCAAGAAAGAGGGAACCTTCAGACCAATCTTGGATCTAAAGATCTTAAACAAATTCCTTAGAGTTCCATCATTCAAAATGGAAACTATTCGTACCATCCTACCCATGATCCAAGAGGGTCAGTACATGACCACAGTGGACTTAAAGGATGCCTACCTTCACATACAGATTCACAAAGATCATCATCGGTTCCTAAGGTTTGCCTTTCTAGACAGGCATTACCAATTACCAATTTGTAGCTCTTCCCTTCGGGTTGGCCACTGCCCCGAGAATTTTTACAAAGGTTCTGGGCTCACTTCTGGAGGTTCTAAGACCGCGAGGCATATCGGTGGCTCCGTATCTAGACGACATCCTGATACAGGCGTCAAGCTTTCAAATTGCCAAGTCTCATACAGAGATAGTTCTGGCATTTCTGAGGTCGCATGGGTGGAAAGTGAACGTGGAAAAGAGTTCTCTATCATCACTCACAAGAGTCTCCTTCCTAGGGACTCTTATAGATTCTGTAGAGCTGAAAATTTACCTGACGGAGTCCAGGTTATCAAAACTTCTAAATGCTTTCCGTGTCCTTCATTCCATTCCACGCCCGTCAGTGGCTCAGTGCATGGAAGTAATCGGCTTAATGGTAGCGGCAATGGACATAGCATGCATAATTGCAGCGGTCTGAGATGCAGGCGCGCAAATGGCACTAAGTCAGTGGAATGGGGATTACTCAGATTTGTCCCCTCTACTAAATCTGGATCAAGAGACCAGAGATTCTTTTCTCTGGTGGCTTTCTCTGGTCCATCTGTCCAAGGGTATGACCTTTCGCAGGCCAGATTGGACGATTGTAACAACAGATGCCAGCCTTCTAGGTTGGGGCGCAGTCTGGAACTCCCTGAAGGCTCAGGGATCGTGGACTCATGAGGAGAAACTCCTCCCAATAAATATTCTGGAGTTAAGAGCAATATTCAATGCTCTTCTAGCTTGGCCTCAGTTAGCAACACTGAGGTTCATCAGATTTCAGTCGGACAACATCACGACTGAGGCTTACATCAACCATCAAGGGGGAACCAGGAGTTCCCTAGTGATGTTAGAAGTCTCAAAGATAATTCACTGGGCAGAGTCTCACTCTTGCCACCTGTCAGCGATCCACATCCCAGGCGTAGAGAACTGGGAGGCGGATTTTCTAAGTCGTCAGACTTTTCATCCGGGGGAGTGGGAACTCCATCCGGAGGTGTTTTCTCAACTGGTCCATCGTTGGGGCAAACCAGATCTGGATCTCATGGCTTCTCGCCAGAACGCCAAGCTTCCTTGTTACGGATCCAGGTCCAGGGACCCGGGAGCAACGCTGATAGATGCTCTAGCAGCTCCTTGGTTCTTCAACCTGGCCTATGTGTTTCCACCGTTTCCTCTGCTCCCTCGACTGATTGCCAAAATCAAACAGGAGAGAGCATCTGTGATTCTGATAGCGCCTGCGTGGCCACGCAGGACCTGGTATGCAGACCTAGTGGACATGTCATCTCTTCCATCATGGACTCTGCCTCTGAGGCAGGACCTTCTAATACAAGGTCCTTTCAATCATCCAAATCTACTTTCTCTGAGACTGACTGCATGGAGATTGAACGCTTGATTCTATCAAGGCGTGGCTTCTCCGAGTCAGTCATTGATACCTTAATACAGGCTCGGAAGCCTGTCACCAGGAAAATCTGCCATAAGATATGGCGTAAATATATTTATTGGTGTGAATCCAAGAGTTACTCATGGAGTAAGGTTAGGATTCCTAGGATAATGTCCTTTCTCCAAGAGGGTTTGGACAAAGGCTCATCAGCTAGTTCTTTAATAGGACAGATCTCTGCTCTGTCCTTTTGCACAAGCGTCTGGCAGAAGTTCCAGACGTCCAGGCATTTTGTCAGGCTTTGGTTAGGATTAAGCCTGTGTTTAAAACTGTTGCTCCCCCGTGGAGCTTAAACTTGGTTCTTAAAGTTCTTCAGGGAGTTCCGTTTGAACCCCTTCATTCCATTGATATTAATCTTTTATCTTGGAAAGTTCTGTTTTTGATGGCTATTTACTCGGCTCGAAGAGTCTCTGAGTTATCTGCCTTACATTGTGATTCTCCTTATCTGATTTTTCATTCAGACAAGGTAGTTCTGCGTACCAAACCTGGGTTTTTACCTAAGGTGGTTTCTAACAGGAATATCAATCAAGAGATTGTTGTTCCATCATTGTGTCCTAATCCTTCTTCAAAGAAGGAACGTCTTTTGCATAATCTGGACGTAGTCCGTGCCTTGAAGTTTTACTTACAGGCTACTAAAGATTTTCGTCAAACATCTGCCCTGTTTGTCGTTTACTCTGGACAGAGGAGAGGTCAAAAAGCTTCGGCAACCTCTCTCTCCTTTTGGCTTCGGGGCATAATACGCTTATTCTATGAGACTGCTGGACAGCAGCCCCCTGAAAGGATTACAGCTCATTCTACTAGAGCTGTGGCTTCCACCTGGGCCTTTAAAAATGAGGCCTCTGTTGAACAGATTTGCAAGGCTGCGACTTGGTCTTCGCTTCACACCTTTTCAAAATTTTACAAATTTGACACTTTTGCTTCTTCGGAGGCTGTTTTTGGGAGAAAGGTTCTACAGGCAGTGTTCCTTCCGTTTAAGTTCCTGCCTTGTCCCTCCCATCATCAGTGTACTTTAGCTTTGGTATTGGTATCCCACAAGTAATGGATGATCCGTGGACTGGATACACTTAACAAGAGAAAACATAATTTATGCTTACCTGATAAATTTATTTCTCTTGTAGTGTATCCAGTCCACGGCCCGCCCTGTCCTTTTTAAGGCAGGTCTAAATTTTAATTAAACTACAGTCACCACTGCACTCTATGGTTTCTCCTTTCTCGTCTAGTTTCGGTCGAATGACTGGATATGGCAGTGAGGGGAGGAGCTATATAGCAGCTCTGCTGTGGGTGATCCTCTTGCAACTTCCTGTTGGGAAGGAGAATATCCCACAAGTAATGGATGATCCGTGGACTGGATACACTACAAGAGAAATAAATTTATCAGGTAAGCATAAATTATGTTTTTTGTAACAATATTATATATTGTTGTAAACGTTGCTTTTTTTTCTTTTTTTTTTGCTACCAGTCAACTATATTGTTTGTTTACATTCGGCTAGATTACGAGTTGTGCGTTAGGGTAAAAAAGCAGCGTTAAAAGGTCCTAACGCGGGGGGCGTGTCCAGGCCATGGCCTAAGATGGCTGCTAAACTGGGAGCTCTGTGACTAAAAATTGCAATCCGCCTTGCAATCGTCTTCTTTTGCATCCATCCAGATGAAAACTGATCGGGCTGCAGTAGATAAAGCTTTGCTGGACTGGATTATAGCTATATTGTGAGAAAAGAAGTCTTCCAGACTGGACCGCAGGGTTCCCTGGGCGGCCTACAAGGAAAGGGAACTCAGCACCCCCCCCCCCCCCGGGGAACCGGGGTAAGCAGAGTAAATACTGTGCCTCTGCATCCATTTGTTAGCCCGTAAACAGTGGTCAAATAAGCACCCTCCTGCACTAAACTATCATGGAGGAGCTCTACTCTTATATTAAAGGCCTGATGGAGAAGCGGGAGAAGCTGATCTGCCAAAGAATTGACAATCTAGCTGCGAAACAGTCTGCACTTTCCCTTGCAATTAATCTAACAGAGTGCGGTGAAGCGCTGCAAAAACAACCGCAGAATGTCCCATCACACGATCTGAGGTCTGAGGACATTGGATGGCGATCATCAGCATACACCGGAATGCCTTTTTCCCACTTGGGCACTGGAGAAGCGTGAACTTGGGCTGCCTAAGGGGGCTGGGACAAACTGCGGCCTTATGGAGGCATCTCAGTGCCTTTTAGCTAAGTGTGGTCAGCAGAGCTACTCACATCTCGCTGCGGAAAGAGCCGTTCTGGCAGTCTCGCTGGAGGATGAAGCGGAGTCCGGGGAGCCGCGGCAGTTCAAATTAATGTCACCTCGTTGGGTGAACGCAGAGGTGGTTCCGGCTACTTTACCTGCATTTGCTGCTCTTGTTTGGAGGGAAGCGGCCGGCCTTCTGGACTGGAGCGGCGAAGTGAGTCCATACATTTGTCAGATCTCTCTAGTCCAGCGAGTGGGCATCGGATAAGTACAGAGACTTTTGTATCATACTGGACCCAACTTGTGAGACTATATATGTTTAGCAATCACGTTGGGTTAAAGCTGTTGTGCCACTTCTCTTTTTTACATAGATGGCCCCCTATAGGTTGATGTGTGGGGACAGCATACTTGTTAACCGATTCATTTGAGTACTGCTAATGTAATGTATCCTGCAGGTAATTGTTAATGTCTATACGGCAGCACTGTATGCTTAAGATAGGGGGTGAAGGGTATCTCAGAAGAGCAGGAATGCATACCTTGACCCGGCATACCCATAGGATCTATATTCATAAGCTATTTAAGTTTGCCTAGTTTAGCCTACAATGTAAATATGCAATAATGTGTATATGTGGGGATGCAATACCATACATTTCTGTCCCTATCCTATATGTAGGGCCTTCTTTTTCTAAATTCTATCTCAGCGTGAAGATTATATTGTTTATTTTTATTAACCATGCATGTGATTCACTGCTTATTTAGATATGTGCTCTAAAGGCACAGTTACCTATTTTGGGGCCAAAGATTTGACGCCTCCATATGGCTATATAGCAATATATCTTCAGACTTAGGTTTATGGTCTATGCGTGGTATGCCAGGGTTTCATGGAGTTCTCTAAGATAACAATAGTCATAGCATTTACATTCTGCCAAGACCCATATAGGGTCCTGTAAATAACCCTCCCCCATAATACCCCTCCACTAGTGCATTATTATATCTAGCAGCCCAAGTGAGGCTGATATTTATCTTTACGTGGTTAATATGTCCAGTAGTCCAAGAGTGGTTACTAGCTGCCTGGGGGCTATGTGTATACTTTCTCCTGTGTTGCAGGGCTCCAATTTATTCACTGCAGCTGGTACTAACTTGAATGTACAGTCCATAAGTGGCCTGTCAGATATTAAAGGTTTGTTCCCCAAAAAATCTAGAGGAGGGACTTGTTGCTGTACTGTGACAAATCTATTTGTATGTTGTGAATTTATTCTCTGTGCCATAATATTTGGTTATATATTCCGTTATAGATAACATACATTTTTGTATTGTGACAGATCTATATGTTTGTTGAAACCAGTGATGTTATATTTTTACGCACTTGCTTGCAAGTTTTAGTATTTTACTTAACTTTTTTTTCGCAATTTGAGGCTTTACACAAGCCTATAGAAGGGTATATGGAGAAACTAAACTTAACACCCTCTCACTGTAGTCCTCACCACTTATCCCTTTAATGGGGTATGTGCCCTTTTTATATTTTAGAGGGATGTTTTCTATAATATCTGAAGTTAAATGGTGTGGACTCCCAAAGACCTACATGCTCTTGTTCAAAACCTTCCTACAAAAACCAGGTCTCAGAATTCACATTTATTCAGTTATTTTTGACTTGTCCAAGCTAACATGTTTATACATAAAATGAGGTATCATACATGGCTCTGTGCATATTCTCCCGATGAGAATCTACTGTTGTTCAAGGTCTCTAAGACATGCCTATGTATTATGTGTATGTGTATGGCTGTATGTCTATAGGCGTGTTGCCATGATTAATACTTGATTTTGTATGTTCTGAATACCTCAATAAAAATTATTTAAAAAAAAAAAAAAAAAAAGGTCCTAACGCTGCTTTTTTATGCCCGCTGGTATTACGAGTCTTGCAGGTTTAGGGGCACCGCACGCTTCTTTGGCCTTACCGCAAAACGACTTACGTAAACTTTGTAAAGTCTTTTTTTCTATGGGACTTCTATAGTGCCGGTATTGCGAGTCTGTCCTGGGAGCCCAAAAAGTGAACGGTACACCTAACGCATTTAAAAGTTAGTAGTTATGAGTTTTATTGTACAACGCCGTAACATAAAACTCATAACTAAAGTGCTAAAAAGTACAATAACACCCATAAACTACCTATCAACCCCTAAACCGACGCCCTCCCGTATCGCAAACACTTTAATAAAATTTTAACCCCTAATCTGCCGCTCCGGACACCGCCGACACCTACATTATATTTATTAACCCCTAATCTGCCGCCCCAACTTCGCCGCCACTATATTAAAGTTATTAACCCCTAAACCTAATTCTAACCCTAAACCTAACACCCACTAACTTAAATATAATTAAAATAAATCTAAATAAATATTCCTATCATTAACTAAATTATTCCTATTTAAAACTAAATACCTGTAAAATAAACCCTAAGATAGCTACAATATAACTAATAGTTACATTGTAGCTATCTTAGGGTTTATTTTTATTTTACAGGCAAGTTTGTATTTATTTTAACCAGGTAGAATAGTTATTACATAGTTATTAACTATTTAATAGTTACCTAGCTAAAATAAATACAAAAGTACCTGTAAAATAAAACCTAACCTAAGTTACACTAACACCTAACACTACACTATAATTAATAAAATTAACTAAATTAAATACAATTGCCTAAATTAAATTAGCTAAAGTACAAAAAACACTAAATTACAGAAAATAATAAACAAATACAGATATTTAAACTAATTACACCTAATCTAATAGCCCTATTAAAATAAAAAAGCCCCCCCAAAATAAAAAAAAACCCTAGCCTAAACTACCAATAGCCTTTAAAAGGGCCTTTTGCGGGGCATTGCCCCAAAGTAATTGGCTCTTTTACCTGTAAAAAAAAAAAATACTAACAACCTCCCCAACAGTATAAAACCCACCACCCACACAACCAACCCCCCAAATAAAATACTAGCTAAAAAAACCTAAGGTCCCCATTGCCCTGAAAAGGGCATTTGGATGGGCATTGCCCTTAAAAGGGCAGTTAGCTCTATTGCAACCCAAAGTCCCTAACCTAAAAATAAAACCCACCCAATACACCCTTTAAAAACCCACCCAATACACCCTTTAAAAAACCTAACACTAACCCCCTGAAGATATACTTACCGGGAGACGTCTTCATCCAAGCCGGGCCGAAGTCCTCAACGAAGCCGGGAGAAGTCTTCATCCAAGCCGGGCGAAATGGTCCTCCAGATGGGCAGAAGTTTTCATCCAGACGGCATCTTCTATTTTCATCCATCCGGCGCAGAGCGGGTCCATCTTCAAGGCATCCGACGCGGAGCATCCTCTTCTTCCGACAACTAAAGCTGAATGAAGGTACCTTTTAAGTGACGTCATCCAAGATGGCGTCCCTTAGATTCCGATTGGCTGATAGAATTCTATCAGCCAATCGGAATTAAGGTAGAAAGAATCCTATTGGCTGATGCAATCAGCCAATAGGATTGAAGTTCAATCAGCCAATAGGATTGAAGTTCAATCCTATTGGCTGATCCAATCATCAGCCAATCGGATTGAAGTTCAATCCTATTGGCTGATCCAATCATCAGCCAATCCGGATTGAAGTTCAGTCCTATTGGCTGATCCAATCATCAGCCAATCCGGATTGAAGTTCAGTCCTATTGGCTGATCCAATCATCAGCCAATCCGGATTGAAGTTCAATCCTATTGGCTGATCCAATCATCAGCCAATTGGAATCTAAGGGACACCATTGTGGATGACGTCACTTAAAGGTACCTTCATTCAGCTTTAGTCGTCGGAAGAAGAGGATGCTCCACGTCGCATGTCTTGAAGACTTCTTCCCGTCTAGAGGGCCACTTCGCCCAGCTTGGATGAAGACTTCTCACGGCTTCGTTGAGGACTTCGGTCTGGCTTGGATGAAGACGACTTCCGGTAAGTCGATCTTCAGGGGGTTAGTGTTAGGTTTTTTTTAAGGGTGTATTGGGTGGGTTTTATTTTTAGGTTAGGGACTTTGGGTTGCAATAGAGCTAACTGCCCTTTTAAGGGCAATGCCCATCCAAATGCCCTTTTCAGGGCAATGGGGAGCTTAGGTTTTTTAGCTAGTATTTTATTTGGGGGGTTGGTTGTGTGGGTGGTGGGTTTTACTGTTGGGGGGTTGTTTGCATTTTTTTTTACAGGTAAAAGAGCTGATTACTTTGGGGCAATGTCCTGCAAAGGCCCTTTTAAGGGCTATTGGTAGTTTAGTTTATGCTAGTTTTTATTTTTATTTTAATAGGGCTATTAGATTAGGTGTAATTAGTTTAAATATATGTTTTTTTTTATTTTAATAGGGCTATTAGATTAGGTGTAATTAGTTTAAATATATGTAATTTGTTTATTATTTTCTGTAATTTAGTGTTTGTTTTTTTTGTACTTTAGCTAATTTAATTTAGGTAATTGTATTTAGTTTAGTTCATTTATTTAATTATAGTGTAGTGTTAGGTGTTTGTGTAACTTAGGTTAGGTTTTATTTTACAGGTACTTTTGTATTTATTTTAGCTAGGTAGTTATTAAATAGTTAATAACTATTTAATAACTATTCTACCTAGTTAAAATAAATACAAACTTTCCTGTAAAATAAAAATAAACCTTATTTTCATCAGAGTGCCCGTTTTTTTTAAAATAATTTTAAAAACAGGGACACTTGCATTTTTGAAAATTTACATTGCACTGGATTTAAACAAATACTTACCTTTTACTTCTGCAAAACCGGATCGCCGATCTCAGCCTCAGTTCCCCTGTACTGACGTCATAAATGACAAAACCGGCTTCCTCCAATCATGGCTTGCACCCCAGAGCGTCCAGCTTGTGATGCCCGGCTGTGATTGGAGGAAGCCAGTTTCGTCATTGCTGTGGTCTACAGCAGGAAGAAGGAGGGGGGATCGTCGATCTGACTTTGCAGGAGTAAAAGGTAAGAAATTTCTACAAATCCAGTGCAATGTTAATTTTCATCAATGAAAGTGCCCCTGTTTTTAAAAGTATTTTGAAAAACCGGGCACTCATTGATGAAAATTGACCTTCACTTTAAGCTAGATACAATTTAACTATTAGTTATATTGTAGCTATCTTAGGGTTTATTTTACAGGTAAGTATTTAGTTTGTTATTTTTAAATGGTACCGGAGTGTGCTGTTTATCTCAGGCAGTATTTAGAAGAAGAATCTGCCTGCATTTTCTATGATCTTAGCAGAAGTAACTAAGATCCATGGCTGTTCTCACATATTCTGAGGAGTGAGGTAACTTCAGAGAGGGAATGGCGTGCAGGTTTTCCTGCAATAAGGTATGTGCAGTTAATATTTTTCTAGGGATGGAATTTGCTAGAAAATGCTGCTTATACCGGATTAATGTAAGTAAAGCCTTAAATGCAGTGATAGCTACTGGTATCAGGCTTATTAATAGAGATGCATACTCTTATAAAAATGTAATATAAAACGTTTGCTGGCATGTTAATCGTTTTTATATATGTTTGGTGACAAAACTTATTGGGGCCTAGTTTTTTTCCACATGGCTGGTTTGATTTCTGCCTAGAGACAGTTTCCTGAAGCTTTCCACTGTTGCAATATGAGTGGGAAGGGCCTATTTTAGTGCTTTTCTGTGGAGCTAAAAATACTGACAGAGACATTCAGCTTCCCTCTGCATGATACAGGACATCTCTGAAGGGCTCAAAAGGCTTCAAAGTCGTGTTTGAGGAGGGTAACAATCACAGTAGACTGTGGCAGTTGTTGTGACTGTGTTTAAAAAACGTTTTTGTCATTTATTATTCTGTTTTTGTTATTAAGGGGTTAATCATCCATTTGCAAGTGGGTGCAATGCTCTGCTGACTTGTTACATACACTGTAAAAATTTTGTTAGTGTAACTGCCTTTTTTCACTGTTATTTCAAATTTTGTCAAAATTTGTTTCTCTTAAAGGCACAGTAACACAGTAGTGTTTTCCAAGCTTGCTAGTCTCATTGCTAGTCTGTACAAACATGTCTGAAACAGAGGATACTTGTTCATTATGTTTAAAAGCCATGGTGGAGCCCCATAGGAGATTGTGTACTAAATGTTTTGATTTCACCTTAAACAGTAAAGATCAGTCTTTATCTATAAAAGAATTGTCACCAGAGGGGTCTGTCGAGGGGGAAGTTATGCCGACTAACTCTCCCCACGTGTCGGACCCTTCGCCTCCCGCTCAAGGGACGCACGCTAATATGGCGCCAATTACATCAGGGACGCCCATAGCGATTACTTTGCAGGACATGGCTGCAATCATGAATAATACCCTGTCAGAGGTATTATCCAGATTGCCTGAATTGAGAGGCAAGCGCGATAGCTCTGGGGTTAGACGAGATACAGAGCGCGTAGAATGCTGTAAGAGCCATGTCTGATACTGCGTCACAATATGCAGAACCTGAGGACGGAGAGCTTCAGTCTGTGGGTGACGTCTCTGTGTCAGGGGGGGACCTGATTCAGAGATTTCTAATTTTAAATTTAAGCTTGAGAACCTCCGTGTATTGCTTGGGGAGGTATTAGCTGCTCTGAATGACTGTGACACAATTGCAGTGCCAGAGAAATTGTGTAGGCTGGATAAATACTATGCAGTGCCGGTGAGTACTGATGTTTTTCCAATACCTAAAAGGCTTACAGAAATTATTAGTAAGGAGTGGGATAGGCCCGGTGTGCCCTTTTCCCCACCTCCTATATTTAGAAAAATGTTTCCAATAGATGCCACTCCACGGGACTTATGGCAGACTGTCCCTAAGGTGGAGGGAGCAGTTTCTACTTTAGCAAAGCGTACCACTATCCCGTTTGAGGACAGTTGTGCTTTTTCAGATCCAATGGATAAAAAATTAGAGGGTTACCTTAAGAAAATGTTTATTCAGCAAGGTTTTATTTTACAGCCCCTTGCATGCATTGCGCCTGTCACTGCTGCGGCGGCATTCTGGTTTGAGGCCCTGGAAGAGGCCATCCATACAGCTCCATTGACTGAAATTGTTGACAAGCTTAGAACTCTTAAGCTAGCTAACTCATTTGTTTCTGATGCCATTGTTCATTTGACTAAACTAACGGCTAAGAATTCCGGATTCGCCATCCAGGTGCGTAGGGCACTATGGCTCAAATCCTGGTCAGCTGATGTGACTTCAAAGTCTAAATTACTCAACATTCCTTTCAAGGGGCAGACCTTATTCAGCCTGGTTTGAAAGAAATTATTGCTGACATTACTGGAGGTAAGGGTCATACCCTTCCTCAGGACAGGGCTAAATCAAAGGCCAAACGGTCTAATTTTCGTGCCTTTCGAAATTCCAAGGCAGGTGCAGCATCAACTTCCTCCGCTTCAAGACAAGAGGGAACTTTTGCTCAATCTAAGCAGGCCTGGAAACCTAACCAGTCCTGGAACAAAGGCAAGCAGGCCAGAAAGCCTGCTGCTGCCTCTAAGACAGCATGAAGGAACGGCCCCCTATCCGGCGACGGATCTAGTAGGGGGCAGACTTTTTCTCTTCGCCCAGGCGTGGGCAAGAAATGTTCAGGATCCCTGGGCGTTGGAGATCATATCTCAGGGATATCTTCTGGACTTCAAAGCTTCCCCTCCACAAGGGAGATTTCATCTTTCAAGGTTATCTGCAAATCAGATAAAGAAAGAGGCATTCCTACGCTGTGTGCAAGACCTCCTAGTAATGGGAGTGATCCATCCAGTTCCGCGGACAGAACAAGGACAGGGTTTTTATTCAAATCTGTTTGTGGTTCCCAAAAAAGAGGGAACCTTCAGACCAATTTTGGATCTAAAGATCTTAAACAAATTCCTCAGAGTTCCATCTTTAAAAATGGAAACTATTCGGACCATCCTACCCATGATCCAAGAGGGTCAGTACATGACCACAGTGGACTTAAAGGATGCCTACCTTCACATACCGATTCACAAAGATCATCATCGGTTCCTAAGGTTTGCCTTTCTAGACAGGCATTACCAATTTGTAGCTCTTCCCTTCGGGTTGGCTACAGCCCCGAGAATCTTTATGAAGGTTCTGGGCTCACTTCTGGCGGTTCTAAGATCGCGAGGCATAGCGGTGGCTCCGTATCTAGACGACATCCTGATACAGGCGTCAAGCTTTCAAATTGCCAAGTCTCATACAGAGATAGTTCTGGCATTTCTGAGATTGCACGGGTGGAAAGTGAACGAGGAAAAGTTCTCTATCCCCACTCACAAGAGTCTCCTTCTTAGGGACTCTTATAGATTCTGTAGAGATGAAAATTTACCTGACGGAGTCCAGGTTATCAAAGCTTCTAAATGCTTGCCGTATTCTTCATTCCATTTCGCGCCCTTCGGTGGCTCAGTGTATGGAGGTTATCGGCTTAATGGTAGCGGCAATGGACATAGTGCCATTTGCGCGCCTACATGTCAGACCGCTGCAATTATGCATTCTAAGTCAGTGGAATGGGGATTACACAGATTTGTCCCCTCTGCTAAATCTGGATCAAGAGACCAGAGATTCTCTTCTCTGGTGGTTGTCTCGGGTCCACCTGTCCGAGGGTATGACCTTTCGCAGGCCAGATTGGACAATTGTAACAACAGATGCCAGCCTTCTAGGCTGGGGTGCAGTCTGGAACTCCCTGAAGGCACAGGGATCGTGGACTCAGGAGGAGAAACTCCTTCCAATAAATATTCTGGAGTTAAGAGCAATATTCAATGCTCTTCTGGCTTGGCCTCCATTAGCAACACTGAGGTTCATCAGATTTCAGTCGGACAATATCACGACTGTGGCTTACATCAACCATCAAGGGGGAACCAGGAGTTCCCTAGCGATGTTAGAAGTCTCAAAAATAATTCGCTGGGCAGAGACTCACTCTTGATACCTGTCAGCAATCCATATCCCAGGCGTGGAGAACTGGGAGGCGGATTTTCTAAGTCGTCAGACTTTTCACCCAGGGGAGTGGGAACTCCATCCGGAGGTGTTTGCTCAATTGATTCATCGTTGGGGCAAACCAGAGTTGGATCTCATGGCGTCTCGCCAGAACGCCAAGCTTCCTTGTTACGGATCCAGGTCCAGGGACCCAGAAGCGACGCTGATAGATGCTCTAGCAGCGCCTGGTTCTTCAACCTGGCTTATGTGTTTCCACCGTTTCCTCTGCTCCCTCGACTGATTGCCAAAATCAAACAGGAGAGAGCATCAGTGATTCTAATAGCGCCTGCGTGGCCACGCAGGACCTGGTATGCAGACCTAGTGGACATGTCATCCTTTCCACCATGGACTCTGCCTCTAAGACAGGACCTTCTAATACAAGGTCCTTTCAATCATCCAAATCTAATTTCTCTGAGACTGACTGCATGGAGATTGAACGCTTGATTCTATCAAAGCGTGGCTTCTTCGAGTCAGTCATTGATACCTTAATACAGGCACGAAAGCCTGTTACCAGGAAAATCTATCACAAGATATGGCGTACATATCTTTACTGGTGTGAATCCAAGAATTACTCATGGAGTAAGGTTAGGATTCCTAGGATATTGTCCTTTCTCCAAGAGGGTTTGGACAAAGGATTATCAGCTAGTTCCTTAAAGAGACAGATTTCTGCTCTGTCTATTCTTTTGCACAAGCGTCTGGCAGAAGTTCCAGACGTCCAGGCATTTTGTCAGGCTTTGGTTAGAATTAAGCCTGTGTTTAAACCTGTTGCTCCCCCATGGAGCTTAAACTTGGTTCTTCAAGGAGTTCCGTTTGAACCCCTTCATTCCATTGATATTAAGCTTTTATCTTGGAAAGTTCTGTTTTTGATGGCTATTTCCTCGGCTTGGAGAGTCTCTGAGCTATCAATCAAGAGATTGTTGTTCCATCATTGTGTCCTAATCCTTCTTCAAAGAAGGAACGTCTTTTACATAATCTGGACGTAGTCCGTGCCTTGAAGTTTTATTCTGGACAGAGGAGAGGTCAAAAAAGCTTCGGCAACCTCTCTTTCCTTTTGGCTTCGGAGTATTATACGCCTAGCCTATGAGACTGCTGGACAGCAGCCCCCTGAAAGAATTACAGCTCATTGAACTAGAGCTGTGGCTTCCACCTGGGCCTTTAAAAATGAGGCCTCTGTTGAACAGATTTGCAAGGCCGCGACTTAGTCTTCGCTTCACACTTTTTAAAAATTTTACAAATTTGATACTTTTGCTTCTTCGGAGGCTGTTTTTGGGAGAAAGGTTCTTCAGGCAGTGGTTCCTTCCGCTTAATCCCTGCCTTGTCCCTCCCATCATCCGTGTACTTTAGCTTTGGTATTGGTATCCCATAAGTAATGGATGATCCGTGGACTGGATACACTTAACAAGAGAAAACATAATTTATGCTTACCTGATAAATTTATTTCTCTTGTAGTGTATCCAGTCCACGGCCCGCCCTGTCATTTTAAGGCAGGTCTAAAAATTAAACTACAGTCACCACTACACCCTATGGTTTCTCCTTTCTCTGTTTGTTTCGGTCGAATGACTGGATATGGCAGTTAGGGGAGGAGCTATATAGCAGCTCTGCTGTGGGTGATCCTCTTGCAACTTCCTGTTGGGAAGGAGAATATCCCATAAGTAATGGATGATCCGTGGACTGGATACACTACAAGAGAAATAAATTTATCAGGTAAGCATAAATTATGTTTTTGTGCTGTGGTTCTGTATGACAAAATGCAATGACTGTCTCCTGTAACAAGACATTTCTATACAGTAGATCGATTAATGGCATTTTATCTTAAAGGGACAATGAACCCAATTTTTTTCTTTCATGATTCAGATACAGCACGCAATTTTAAGCAACTTTCTAATTTACTCCTGTTATTAATTTTTCTTCTTTCTCTTGTTATCTTTATTTAAAAATGCAGCAATATAAGCTTACGAGCAAGCCCATTTTAGGGTCAGCGCCCTGGATAGCGCTTGCTGATTGGTGGGTACATTTAGCCACCAATCAGCAAGTGCTACCCAGGTGCTTAACCAAAGATGGGCCAGCTTGTAAGCTTACATTCCTGTTGTTTCCCCCCCCCCCCCCCTCAAATAAAGATATCAATAGAACGAAGACAAATTGATAACAGGAGTAAATTAGAAAGTTGCTTAAAATTGCCTCCTCTATATGAATCATAAAAGAAAAAAAAATTGGGTTCAATATCCCTTTAACACTCAGTACTGCAGTAGAGCAGTTTAAAATAGACCTTTTACCACAAATGTTTTGCTTTCTTTTCTAATTGGCCCAGTACTTTGACAAACCTTGCTCATTTCTTTCTATTTCCTGCAAAACCTAGGGCATTTGGAAAGTGGGGTAACTATCAATGCACAGTACTGAATCCAAGATGGGAGGTGTGAGGGAATATTTGCAAAGAGCTGCATATATTGATTATGTTTTTGCAAACCTGTGTTAGTTATCCTTTTGGATTTGTTTGTTTTGTTCCTTTTTATTTTTAAATGTAGTCTTTTTAAGGCAATGTCATATTCAGATGTCACAATTATTAAAACAAAGAAATGCATCAAACCGGATGGCTTCGTATGGGAGTAGTAGCACTAGGTTTAATCACAGGCTTGTGAAGTAAAGGATGTGGAATGTGCAGGAATGTACATTTATAGCCTCCCATTGCTCAGAAATTCCTTGTTAATAGCTTTCAGCTCATATTTTTTCTATGTGCAATGCTATAATTGTATAATATTACACTAGAATCTATTTACACAGATTTCTCTCCTGCTGCAGGTACGGTGACATGTTGTGGCTTCAGTGCTCTTCCAACTCCGGGGTATGAGATATCAAGTGAGGTGAGAGCAGCAGACTTATTTGTTGTTCTGTATTTAGAAGCAGGTCATTTTACTGATGTCGGAAATAGAGCTCCCTTCATGCACATTACCTTACAGAAAACTGTGCATTCTGGGAATGACCTAATCTCCGTAATCCTGCAAACCAGATGGGGATGTCTAGTCATTCTGTTGTCACCAAAGTTATAACGTAACCTCTTCATGCTAGATTAACATAAATGCAAATCCTAATGTGTTTACTTTACTTCACTACACATTGCTTGCTGACTTTAGCGTTGACAGGTACTACTAGATTCTAAGCAATCATGAGCTGCCAAATTCTTCTCAAATAAAGAAGCTTTACAGGTTATACATTTACTGAAATTGAGTGTTCCGGAATGTGGTTTTGCAGGGGTTAATAACTGTAAATAATTTTTTTTTTTTTTTTTATTAAAAGCATTTTAGTTTTACATTTAATGTATGGTCCCTTTTAAGCTAAAGTTTGTTTCCTTATGGAAAAAAATGCCACCCACAGCACTATGTCTATATTTTATCAGTGATGGAAGCGCTTTATCTAAGGATTTAGTGGTTAATGTGTCCTACTGAGCGCTGAAGCTGTGTTGTGCCAGAGCAGCCAGATCACTTGCCATAGTCTGTGTATATACATTGTGCAGATCTCCTGTTAAACCTCAATGTATCTCATTTGTAGAACATGACGTCTGAGGTGGAGGAAGAGGTCCGGCATCTGACTGGAGGGTTATCTGAGCCAATTGTCATACAGGAGCTGCTGGAGAGGTTGAGAGAACTAGAGGTGAGATTTTAGACCATGATTTGTAAACTGCTTATGTGTATTTAAAGGGACAGTGTACTGTAAAAAATTTTTTGCAAATTTTATGTCAATACAGTGTTATTACAGTGTGAATCCTGATTATTTATTTTTTTAAGTTTGTGTATTTGTACCTTCAAGTAATATAAACTTATTTGTGGATGGAAAATCGGTATTGTACATGCTAATGCTGGCTTTACTAGCCAACATGGAGATGCATGATGTCACTCATGATGCCATCCTTATTGACTATGCAGCCTACTATGGTTTCACCACCCCACATGGATTATAGTAGATAGATAGAAGCTTTTGAGTGATGTTTTTTTTTTTTTAATGGATTTTAAAGTCTAGGCATCAGTAAATATTAGAGAAAATTAACTCACACTTCTAATTCCCATTAAAATGTTCAGTTAAAGGGACTAATAGCCCAAATCAAATGTTCAAGATTTAGATTTTAAAGGTCTTTTTAGTTTACTTCTCTTATCCAATTCACTTCATTCTCTTGATATCCTTTTCTTAAAAAAGCATACCTAGGTAGACTCAGCAGCAGTAGTGTATTATTAGGAGCTTGCTTGTGATTGGTGGCTATCCACAGGTCCTTTTTGCTATTGAGTGTTGGCTCCAAGTACAGTACAGTACAGTATTGTGTTGCTACTCTGGAGCTGACTTTATGTGTTTACTCCTGCAAAGGGGTTTAACACACACAGTTATATGAAGCAGCAATGCAATAATTAAATGCACATCACATATTATACACATCAGAGCATTTACTTTTTTACAATTTTATGTACATTTAATTGTATTTCAAGGTTTTGTGCTTTACCAGTTTTCCTGAGATTTGTTCTTGTAAAGATTAATTTTACAGTGAGTCTCTCTGGCAACAGAGACCAGGGACACAAATCCTCCTTGTCAGTGTTTTATTCCTAAACTGTTCTGTTATAAGGCCTAGCAAATGTTGCCTAAAATTAGATACATAAAGTTTTTTTAAAAATTATTTTTTATGCAGATTTTTTTTTCTCAGTTTGGTACTAAGACAGTCTAGTCAGAATTAAACTTTTATCAATCAGATAGGGCATGTCATTTTAAACAACTTTCCAATATACTTTTATCATCAAATTTGCTTTGTTTGCTTGGTATTCTTAGTGCAAAGCTAAACCTAGGTAGGCTCGTATGCTAATTTCTTAGACCTTGAATGCAGCCTCTTATTTGATTGCATTTTGACAGTTTTTCACAGCTAGAGGGTGTTAGTTCACGTGTGCCATATAGATAACATTGTGCTCACATCTGTGGAGTTACCTAGGAGTCAGCACTGATTGGCTAAAATGCAAGCCTGTCAAAAGAACTAAATAAGGGGGCAGTCTGCCGAGGCTTAGATACAAGGTAATCAGAGATAAAAGTATATTAATAAACTGTGTTGGTTAAGCTAAACTAGGGAATGGTTAATAAAGGGATTATCTATCTTTTTAAACAAAAACAATTCTGGAGTAGACTCTCCCTTTAATTATATACTGTTATGTTTACAAAAGCAGTATTTTTATTTTGTACCTTTTAACTGTAAAGGGAAAGTAAAGTCAAAATTTAAATATTTTATTATTCAGGCAGAACATACAATTTTAAACAAATTTCCAATTTACTTCTATTATCAAATTTGCTAGGTTGTCTTGGTATCCTTTGTTGGAAGAGTAAACCTGGGTAGGCTCAAGAGCAGCAATGCACTACTGGGAGCCAACAGACAGCACAGTAGTGCAGTGCTGCTCCTGAGCCTACCTAAGTATGCTTTTCAACAAAGGATACAAACGAAACAAAGCAAATTTGATAAAAGAAGTACATTGGAAATTTTGTTTAAAATTGTATATTCTATCGTGGAATTTTTTTTGGCGGTTTCATGTCCCTTTTATCTGTTTTTCCAAATTGGTTTAATAAATATTAATTTGACGTCTCATAAATGAGTATTTGCTCATTTGAAAATGTATATATCCTTTATATTTGCAATAAAGTCTGACCAGTTAGGCAGATTTCTATTGCACAGTTAGGCAGATTTCTATTTCACACTGGTTATGCTTTTTTTGCTCCTTACTCTGCTGCAAAAACATTTGAATGTTACATCTCAGTTTAACAGATTGAAACAGTTACAACTGCAAAGCCTCTGGTGCCTTTCAAGGGGCATGTGTGTGTTTGATTGTTTATTGAAAGCTTATGTGCAAACTGATGTAATATAGAGAGCTGTACCACACAACGCTCTGAGAGTGCATATTTGTAGAAGGAACTGAAAACCTTCATAGCTCTGTATAGTTTGATTTCCTGTTTCTATTTGCTTTTTAAATCTACTCTATTACAAACTGCAACAAAGCTAAGTACGTCTCTGGCTGTTCAGTGGCCTACAGCACTATCTGAATGGACACAAGCAAATGCAGAAGCAGCTGGGGAGATGAGTTAAAGGCAGCTGCCTTCCCTATAGATTTGTCCTGCTATATGATTTGTAAATAATTTGTATTGTTTGTTTCCTTGTCTTTTCAGGCAGAAAATTCCTCTCTTGCTCAAGCCAATGAAACGCAGAGAGAAACGTACGAGCGGTGTCTGGATGAGGTTTGTGCATTACTTACACTGTTTATAGAATGTTTAGAAATGATGTAAGGTAGAGGCAGACCCTTTGTCTGCCAGAACAGGCTTAAGCCAGATGGGTCTTAACCCCTATTATTTCCCCTAACTTTATCATTCTAAACTATTTTGATATTTAGTATTAATTTTATATGATAGCGTTTCATAGCATTTTCAGTAACGAGCACCGTTAAATAGAATATTTTTTCCCTAAAGGGACATGACAGTCAAAATTAAAGTAACATTGCTCAGACAGAACATGCAATGTTAAGAGACTTTTCAGTTTACTTTTTATCAAATTGACTTTGTTCTCTTTGTATCATTTGGTGGTCTGGGGTGACTTTAACTATGTGCTTAACCTTTTGAATACATATAGTTCTCTGAAAGCAGGAAGTACAATAGTAAATGCTTGAGGACATTACACTATTTTCCTTTTGCACTTTTTATATAACTTTCTAACATGTAAAAGCAGTACTCTGACAAAATGCCGACGGACATTTGGCCGACTGACAGAATGCCGAAGCATGTTCAGAGTTCGGCCGAGGGCACATACGCTCCAGAGTGCTGTGTTCTAATCAGAGCCTCGGGCGCTGCATCCGCCTCTGGGAACCTAACCATGGGTCCCAGCCCGCACGTCTTGTAATTCTCTGTCTGGGAAATTATCTATCGAATCTATTTTTCTAAACTATCAAATCTATCTCGTGGCCGGACTGTTATCCAACAGCCAAATGTCCGTCGGCTAACAGTCTGGCCACGGTAAAAGCATGCATAAAATGTGACACATACATATGGTAAAGCTTAGCAGATTAGCTGTGTGTCTTTAATCAAGTAAAATAAGCTGCATCAGGTCTTAGAATACTTTAGCATTCGCTTTCCTCTCATTAGGGTCTAATTCAGTGTCACATTTCAACACGGGAATAGTTTCTCACTGTGGCACTTTGACAACTTTCCCAGTGCCACTTATGATAGTAGTGTTGCACCTGACACATTTGTGCAGTCAATCCATGGCCTCATCCATACAGCTGTCTGATTGTGTGGATGAGTTTCACCCTTGTACTGTTTGGGGAAGATCCCAATGTGTTTGTTTTAAATAGATGTTATACTGTAATATTTCCCCCCTTCATTTATTCTCAATTACTTGTTGTTCCAGCTGCAGAGTATTACATGTATTGGAAATTGATCACTTAGGTTCATTTGAGCATTTGAAATAGCTGGTTTTGCTCATTAAAACCACCTACAATATAATAGGCCCACTGAAATTAGCTGCACCTGCAAAAAGAGCAAATATCCTTATCTCACCCATGTCTATACAAAGACAAAATGTAGGTATTTACATGTTTATCGTAAGTGTGGTTTCAGTGAGCAAGACCATCAAATTAATTTCCAAACATAAACCTAAAGGAACATTTTCCAGTACTTGTAATGCTCTGCTGGTATAACTAGTATTTTTAGAACTCAATAAGGGGAATACCTTTTTACAGTACACTGTCTTTTTAAGAGTCTTTATGCAGGTGTAGGTGTGTCACAATGCTATACATATTATATAGAACTAATAGAACTAAGAAGTCCAATTTCTTTATAGAAAAAAAAATCCTCTATGGTACTGCAAATAGGGAAAATGCTGCTGGAATGAATGTTCTTTAGGAACTAAATATATACCATTTAGCTACAAACTATGATATAGATGTGTTTTTATACATGTATCTAAATAACCTTAAATTCAGCAATGATTTAGCTACACACATGCCATATCACTGACAATCACACAGTCTAATATAATAATGCAGTGATTGGTGTACTTGTTGTTGAACAGACAAAGACACTCATAGGATCTCCTACACTTTGTACAAGTATGGATTTAATGCTTGAAGAAAAACATTAATTTCCCTCTAGTTTTAGCTTTAGGAATTGTAGGATTATATTAAATACATTAGAGAAGGGCACGGTGTCCCCCAGGCCTTAGGATGGAGAAGCCTGCAATAATGTGTAAGCTTGCAACTCTCAGGTTATTACTAATCACTAACTATATATATATATATATATATATATATATACTGTACTGCATGATAAATTGTATGTGATAATGATACGCTACCTATGTATTTCATATCATTCCTAAAGCATAAATCACACAAAATGGTTTTAATAAGACCTGTTCATTTTATTTTTATTATTTTATCTCAAGCTGTTACTTTAGTGCATACTGTATCTATTTAAGGGGCATTCTAATGCAAACATAAATAATGCAGTAAGTCAATATGATTTCATGATATTGCACTAATGCCTCTGACTCACTATGGAATTGATCACAATCTAAAATTTAATAATCAGTTGCTTGTTAACACAATCTCCATTATCCATTTTCATTAACAGCAGCACTTTTTTTTTTTCATGATTGGTTTGGTGAAAATGGCTGCCCTATACTTAATGTGTGTCAGTCCTGTTTGGCTGATTACAGTCTTAATTCTCGATACTTGAGAACACATTTAATAGGCTAATATTCGCATATAAAATTTCACAGCTAAAAGTACTTTATAAAATGAGAGCAACACTTTTTTTTTTTTTTTTTTTTTTTTTTTTTTTTTTTTTAAAGAGTACCACAAAAAGTTTGAGAATGCAACATTGGTTTTGAGCCTGCTACACCGCCATACTGAATGTCTTTAGGAAGCAATGTCACCAATCTGAAACAAAAACTACATGCTCAATCATTTAGAGTTAAATAAATAATAATAAGCATGTTTACACCACTAATTCAAATTAGCAAAATCGATAACAAATACACATACCCACTGGGCTAATAATACAGCTGTTCATATCCCTTAAAAAGACATACACACAGGTTAATTGCTTACTTCATCTATTAGCATCACTAAACACTATTTAAAAAAAAAGGGATCATTCAACATACAGGCCCTTCAACCTGTAATGTATTTGCAAAATCTCCATTTTGATTTTTAGTTCATCTGCACTTTATTTTTTTTATTTAACTTTTTGATTATTAGAAACCAGGCTCGCAATATCACCCAACTTTCAGCATTAACGAGCACAATATTGTGATCAATCCATAGGTGATCAATCCATATGTATTTAATCTCTGCAAGAGAATTAAATGCATAAATAAAGTGCCACTTAGATAAAATACATTGCTGTTCTGGAGCAGAACATGCTGGTAGCTAATCAGGAGCTACAGTTGCCAGTCACTGGTTTTATCCAGCTCAGGTGCTACAATGTGTTGTGTTCAAGCAGGTTTATGGGGTTAACCCTTATACAGTGTTGAAACATACAGATGGCAAGGGACATTAGTGCAAAAATAGCATTCTCTTTTAGAGCTTTTGAAGTTTTGCATTTAACTCATTCCTCTAAATAAAACCGTTAAACGTTTGCAATTTGGCATAGACACACTCTACACAATATAATGTAAACACAGAGCTCCTTAATTAGCATTAGTTTTTAATTATTTGGCCAGAGTCCCCCCCCCCCCTCCCATTTGTGCTATAACATCCATCATTCTTCTGGGAAGACTTTTTACAAGTTTTTGGAGTGAGTCTGTGGGAATTTGTGCCCATTCTGGCAAAAGTGCATTTGTGAGGTCAAGCATTCTAATTCATTCCAGAGGTGTTGAATGTGGTTGAGGTCAGGGCTCTTTGCAGGCCACTCGTCAAACCATACCTTCAAGGACCCTGCTTTGTGCACAAGGGCACAGTCCTGCTGGAACAGGAAAGGGCATCCCCCAAACTGTTGCCACAAAGTTGGAAGCACTAAAATTGTCTTTGTTTCATTTTAGCACTTTGATGAACCTTCAATTGGAACTGAGAGGCCTAGCCCAAACCCTGAAAAAACGCCTCAGATCATTAAAGGGACAGTCTAGTCAAAATGAAACTTTCATGATTCAGATAGGGCATGTAATTTTTTTTATTTTTTTTAATTGTTTTATTTATAATCCAAGTCACTGTCCAAAAACAATATCAACCATTTTGAAAACATGGCATAATCAAAAGATAGAATAAATTTGACAACATAGTACTATGTTCATTTATACATGTAGTTAAATTTAGGCTAATCATCACATTAATGAACACAAACATTTTATTTTCCTACAATGCTTGGAGTTTTTGATTTTCAGTATAACCCCCCCCCCTTGTTCCCCCCCCCCCCATGCGAAGAGAAAACATAACAAAAACAAAAAAAAAAAAAAAAAAATTACCATCACTTTCTTCCTCCTGAAGCTTTACCAGTTCCCTAATAGAACAATTTCTGTATTTCTAAAGGGGAAGATTATATAATCTATTTCTGCAGCCGGAAAGATTTTTAAGAAGGCAGCCCATTTATCAAAGAACCTTTTAATGTCTTGTTCATTATTTATATCCGCGTTTCTCTGGTCTAAAATGCATTGTTTTTTCATGCAGTTTTTAATTTCAGTAATGCTTGGCATTGCATGACTTTTCCACTTCTTACAGATTAAATACCTGGTAGCAAGAATAGCGGAGATTATTATTTTTTCATCAGTTTGCTTACCAGGCTCTTCCTTAAGGCAGAGTATTATCTGATATATTGTCAAAGAGACATAGCCTATCTTAAGCACCTTTTTTAGCCAGTATTCGAGCCTAGCCCAGAGATTTTTAATCTTTGGACAATACCAAAACATATGTATTAAATCAGCTGCCTGATACGAACATTTAGGACATTTATTAAACCCTACATTCACACATTTGAAACCTCTCTCGGGGGTAAAATATGCCCCATGAAGGAGCTTAACATGTGCCTCCCTCCAAGTTGCAGAGAGCGTTACTTGTGCAATTTTTTTAATTAACAATTGAATAGTTTTAGACTCAATATTACTCTGAGGGATTGCTGTATTCCAGTAGAGGGCAATCTTTGCCAGTACCGGTTCTCCTTTATTTGTACCCAGAAGATGATAACATGGTGCAATTGACATATGACCATTTCTTGTTAGAGCAAGCCAATCATCGAGTTTACCTAGTCCCCATTCCCAACCAGCTTTCTTAACTAGGTCCTGTGCAAAATGCCTTAATTGCAAATACGCAAAGAAGTCTTTATTGGGTAAATCAAAATCTCTTTTTAATTCCTGGAATGTTTTGATATATTTTCTCTCTTTATCAATTATTTGGTATACCTTGGTTAACCCCCGATTATGCCATTTCCTAAAGACTTCGGAATGCAATCCTGATTGAAAAATAGGGTTACCTATTATAGGCAAAAGACAGGTAGCACTATTATTAATTGAAAGAAAGGTTACTATCTTGTGCCAAGCTTTAAGTGGGTTAAGAATTGTTTTAAATCGTTTAATTTCTGAGGGGATTTCTTTAGGTACTAAGTGTATTAATGCAGATAGAGAATATGGGTAGCAGACACTGGTCTCGAGATAATTATTCAAGACATAGTTATTAGATGAGATCCAGTCTGTTACGACACGAGCCAGAAAGGAGAGGTTATATAGCCTTATGTCTGGTAAGGCAAGACCACCATCCTTTCTTGGTATTGAAAGTTTCATAAGAGATATCTTTGACCTCTTATTCTGCCATAAGAACTGTATAAGTGAAGTATTGATTGAACGTATATCCTTACCTAATAGAATTATTGGTGTGTTTTGGAAGAAGAGCCATTTTAAAAAGGGCAATCCTTCCAGAAAGTGATATTGGGAGATTTTGCCATAACAAAAGCTTTTCTTTGATCATTTTTACTACTGGGGGTATATTCAATGTATAGAGATCTACGGACCTTGTCGGAATATGAATCCCTAGATATTTAAAAGAATCTTTTACTTGGCGAAAAGGAGTTTTTAATATTGAAGTTTTATTTTTCCTGAGCCACACTATCTCTGATTTTGTCATATTTACTTTGTATCCAGAGAATGTACCAAATTGTTCCAAGATCTGAAAAAGTTTTGGTAAGTTCAGTTTGGTGTTAGCCAAATAAAGCAGCAGATCATCAGCATACAGACCGATTTTTATTTCGCAGTTACGAATTTTTATACCATCCAAATGATGGCGTATTTTAATTGCCAGAGGTTCAATGGAAATATTAAATAAGAGCGGGGAAAGAGGACAGCCCTGCCTTGTTCCTCTACCTAACAAGATAGAGGGGGAAATGTTGTTATTCACTATCAATCTTGTAGATGGGTGTTTATATAGATTTTCGATAAATTCAAGAAAATTACCTCTGATGCCAAATTGTCTTAACGATGTTTTGATATGTTCGTAAAATATTGAATCAAAGGCTTTTTCAGCATCTAAGGAAATAATAGCAAGGTCAGGTATGTCCTCCCCCCCCGCTAGTTAAGTTAGATAGTACCTCAAAATATTCTGTCACCAATAGGGCTTCCCTAATTTTTGAGGCTGAGTTGCGGTTATTTAGAAAACCTGCTTGATCAGTATGTATAATTTCTGAGAGGGGTCTTTGAAGTCTAGATGCTAGAATTGCAGTAAGAATTTTGTAATCTGAATTTAACAGTGCAATTGGTCTGTAGGATTCCTTGTATTCAGGGTTTTTTCCGCCTTTTAATATCAAAGTTGTGTAAGAATTGGTAAATGAAGAGGGGATAATTTTACCACTAATAAAGAAGCTGTTAAAGAGCGTGCAAAGATGTGGGGTGGCTTCACCAATCAGGATCTTATAGAATTCACTAGGCAAGCCATCTGGACCTGCTGCTTTATTTGAGGCAAGCTTGGATATTACTTTCTCTATTTCTTCTATGGAAATAGGGACATTGAGGCTATCAGCCATTTCTGATGTGACAGTAGGATACGTGATATCTCTCCAAAAGTCATCAGATGTATGCGTAACACTTGTTTTAAATGAATATAATTCCTGGTAATATTCATTAAATGCAGCTAGTATGTCTTCGGCTTTAGAAAGCTGAAGACCTTTATTATACAATTTGTCTATGATTGGTTGTTTTTTCTCATTTTTTATTAATTTGGCCAGCATCTTACCTGATTTATTACCATATTTATATAGCTTAGCCTGCATTTTTAATTCCTTTTGAGTTTCTTGCAGTAAAACAAAAGTATCCCTTTCATTTTTTGCTTTAACGTATTTTGCCCAATTTAAGGGGGTTTTGTCAAGCAGATAATGATTATAAGTGTTAGTTAAACAATGGCATGATTCTCTTTCTCTAGATCGAATTTTCTTATGCAGGGCTGAGCTATATGAAATTATTTCGCCTCTCATTACTGCTTTTGCAGTGTCCCAAAATACTTCAGGGCGGTTTAAATAGTCTTTATTAAAATGTACAAATTCCTTATATCTATTTATAAGCCAGTTCTTGAATTTTACCTCAGTCGTCAGATAGTAGGGAAAAAAGAAACGTGTTGTAGCAGAATACAAATGTGAAAGCTGAAACTCAAGTACAATCGGTGCATGATCTGAAAGAAATATTGGTCCTATATCTGTTTTTACCCCTCTCATCACCATACGTTCATCAATTAGAAAAATGTTGATTCTGGAGAGCGTCTTATGCGCCTTGGAAAGACAGGTAAAATTTTGAGTAGAAGGATTTTGCTGTCTCCAGATATCCCGCAGTGCTAAGTTCTGCATTATTTTTTTAAACATCTTACCCTCTAGATTATCTTTTTTTTGTTTTAACTGTTTGACATTATGTCTTAGCCTATCGATCGGGCATTGTGGTGCCATATTGTAATCTCCTCCCATAATTAAAGAGCCTTCCGTGAAGGATAATAATTTGGTCTGCAAAGTGTTCCAAAATTTTGGATCAAATACATTAGGGCCGTATGTATTACATAATGTATACATCTTCTGGGCAATCTTTATTTTCAGTAGTACATATCTCCCCCCGATGTCAGCCTCAAAATGTGTGACTTCGGTATCAATTTTCTTTCCTATTAGAATTGCTACCCCCCTTTTCCTCTTAACACTAGGTGCAAAATAGATTTCTTTTACCCATGTTGATTTAAGTTTTAAAGATTCTTCAGCTGATAAATGGGTTTCTTGAATAAAACCTATGTCAGTCTGGATCTTTCGCAGGTGATTAAGGATTGCTTTTCTCTTTATAGGGGTAGATATACCACCTACATTCCAAGATACTATTTTACAATTTTTATTCAGCATATTCATTTATACATTAAGAAGGGAGAAAGAGAAGAGAGAAAGAGAAAAAAAAAAAAATAAATAAATAAAATAAATAAATAATAATAAAAAAAAAATAATAAAAAAATAATAATAATAATAATAATAAAAAAAAATATAAAATAATAATAATAATTTAAAATTAGACACCTAAATTTTCTCCGCACAGGTGGGGGTTGGGTCCTAGGACTCACGTCTAGAAGAGACACGGTCTTTCCCATAAGCAAAAACCTATAGCTTACACTCAGTCTAATAATCAGATATTCAATATTGCTGTTATTAAGCTTAGGAACCCAGTGTGTTATAGAAGCTCTCAGCCAGTTGAGCTTCTTCAAAGAAGTGTGTGACTTCCCCAACTTTAACCTTTAATTTGTAGGGGTACATTATGGTTGCCTGGTACCCTTTTTGTATCAGTTTGGAACAAATAGGAGCAAGCTCCCTTCTCCTTGCTGCAGTGTCAGCGGAGAAATCTTGAAACATAAGGATTGTAGCGTCTCCAGCCTTAACAGGCTGTTTGCGATAATGCTGGAATAAGGTAAGTTTGTCTTGAAAATTTAATATTCTAGCGATAACAGCCCTAGGCCTAGTTCTATCTTTATTGCCTGAGCGAGGTAGACCAAGTCTGTGCGCTCTCTCCACTGGGATGGGATATAGGGTAGATGGCATCTTTAAAATTGTAGGCAAGGTTTCTGATATAAAATTAACAAGATTGTCATATTGTTGTTCTTCCGGAAGGCCTATAATTCTTATATTTCTTCTAGAACGATTTTCTAGATCTTCTAATCTGTTTTGAATTTTCTGTACGTTATTATTTATACCTTCTAGATTAGAACTATGCGTTATTGTTAGATCTTCCAGGTCCGAAACTCTTTGTTCGGCTTCCTGCAGCCTATTGGAGAATTGACAAACCTCTTGTGTCAGAGAAAGAAAATCTTGTTTGATTTCAGCTCTAAGAGCCTCAAATTTAGGAGAGAGCGCATCAGATATACTAGCAACTAAGCTGTGAATATTGGTTACTTCTTGTACAACTGGTACATTTAACATAGTTGGTTGCGCTTCTGTGGGAGGCTCCTGATTACCCTTCAATTTTCTGTCTCTCTGTCTTGCTGCCATGGCTAGAGAAATATTCCGGGGTGAGGTGTGAAGGAATTTATCCATGTGCCAGAAAAGAAAAGAGAATTAAAAAAAATTGAAGTGAGGCAATTTATCTAAGTGAAGATCAATACAGGGAGTGAACTTAATTTTAGAGTTAAGTTTGAGAAGGTGAAGCGTTCTCAAATAGACAAGTGAGGATAGGGATGTGCACTATTGTGACCAAGTGAGGGAAAAGAAAAGGGGAGAGAGGAAAAAAAAAAAAAAAAAAAAAAAAAAAAGGAAAGAAAGGAAAAATAATAAACTGTGAATTAAATCGTGTTATTTAGATCCAGCCAGGGATGCAGAGATCAGGGACGTTATTAATGTTAGGCAATTTTATGCCAATTTGTTAATTGTCTTACTGTTGCTAATCTTCAAAAGACACAATAAAGGAAATGGTATCTCTGAAAGCAGCAACAGCAATTTCTTAATTAGATTTATATCCAAGAAAATATTATTCCAGCAATTATATACAGTATATTTTATAGGTAAGCAAACATATTCACAGTGACCTAGTTATATCCTGGTTCAGTCAGTTTCATTTGTATTTTATTTTCAGAGAAGTTAAAATATCTCTTCTTTAAAGAAAATTTATAAGGTAGTTTTAACTAATGATCTTTATATTTCTATATAAACTTTCTCCCTGTCCAATAGTAAGGGATAGTATTTTATTTTCAGGGAACGTAGGAGATTTATTCTTAGGAAAGAGTTATTAGATAATATAACTGAGGATCTTTTATCTCTATATAGCCCTTCCCTCCAAGCAGTAATAATGGGTAATATATCCTGAAAAAGGTTATAGTAAATTTCTCTGGTATTGAATTATTAATTCCTTATTCACACTCAATAACCTTTGATTTTTTTTTTTTTCCTCCCCTTCTCCTCTCCCTTCTCTCTCCCCTGAGAATGTTTCACTTTTTAGAGGAGAAAGTACAATGTCTTTTTACATACTATGCACATTTTACACATTCTTAAGCATTAACATTTTTGCCTAGATTTGCTCAATACATTGATATGACAAAAATTGTAGCGACAAGTAATATAGTTAAATAAAATTAAATGTGCCAAACAAATCATATGCAGAAAAAAGAATCATATAAGGAGCCAATGAAAAAAAAAAAAAAAAAAAAAAAAAAAAAAAGTTCCTTTATATAGTTAATAAAGTTCAGCCAGTTCTTGTATGTATGTAGCTCGTCACCTTACCTGGGTCATTCTATGCATCAGCGTTCAACTAATAGCCAGGTAGGTGGGCAGAAAGAGCCTTCAATATGAGAAAATGCCAAAATTGCTGATACCTATTAGAGGGGTTAATTATATAGCCATCTTCCATAGCATTTTTACCAGGATCCATACAGTGTTCCCCAGGACATGCAGCTCTGGTTGGTATCCCCCAAAAAAAGGTGAAGAGAGAAAAACATGCTCCCAGATTGAGCACCTCCTAATTTAGCGCTTACCCACAGCGTCTCGAGGAACCAGAGCAGAGATATGCAGAGGCGCTGCACAGGGAGATCTCAGCGGCAACTGCCAGGCTAGCTACACACAGCCCCGACCTCCCACGCAGCACCGGTGGGGGAGGGGGGATTCTCCAGCAAGCTTTCAGTCCGGCACCGAGCAGAGCCGCTTCGAGTACTTATCGCTCCCTGCTTGAAGATGCGGCTCCGCCACCACACTTCAGCTCAGTCTCACGGATGATTTCTGTCTCCCTCGCAACTTCGGTGGGGGAGAGGAAGGTATGTGGGGGGTCCGCCGCGCTGCTGTGGGTACTCAGGGCAGGAGTCAGGAAAAAAACATCAGGTCCTTTGTTAGTGCAGCAGTGTTGATATATGTAAATAGCCTTATCCTCCCACGCAGCACCGGTGGGGGAGGAAAGGGTATGGAGAGAATCTGCTGTTATCCTGCAGGTAATTAGGGCCAGGTTCAAGGCAGTTTATCAGTATAGCAGAGAGAGTGTATAAAGATAGCCTCAACCTCCCACGCAGCACCGGTGGGGGAGGGAGGCACTCTGTTCCTCTTTGAAGTTATATCACAAGTTCTAATATATATATAAAAAGAGGAAGCCCAAGGTATAGGCTTTTTGCAAGCTGACTAATAATGTCAGCACAGTGGGATGTCTGTCCACTGTCTGGTTCCAGGAGCGTTGATACAGGCTATCCAAGAAGCTACCCAGGTCCCTGGGTTTGGCACGAGAAACTCCACCAGCAGCTGCAGGACTGGAAGGTAATCACACACAGGTGTGTGCAGTTAGCTCCTCCTCCGGAAAACCAGGGCATGTAATTTTAAACAACAATCGGCGCTATGAATTCCTGTAAGTAGCGTTCTCCTGTCATCTGTCACACCCAAATCAGACTGGCAGATAGTGAAGCGTGATTACATGTTTCCACTTCTCCAGCATCCAGTGGCTGCGTGCTTTACACAACTCCAGCTGATGCTTGACATTGCGCATGTTGCCATGAGGTGTGTGTGCACAGGTGCTCAGCCATGGAAACTCATTTCATGAAGCTCCTTACACACAGTTCTTGTGCCGATGTTGGTTACAGAGGCAGTGTGGAACTCTGTAGTGAGTGATGCAACAGCCGAGAGGTTATTTTAGCACTATGCAGCCCTGGGCTGGGATTTTGTTCCACTATAGAAGAATAGCACTTACAGTTCACTGGGGCAGATCTAGTAGGACAGATATTTCATGAACTAACTTGTGGCCTGATCTGAGCTCTTTAGTACAACCCATTCATTGTACTTCCAGGGTTAGTGTATAGAGATTGGTGTGGTTGAATTAAATTATTAGTAGTGGTGTCCACATACTTTGGCTATAAAGTGTTACTTTGTAGGTGCATTGTTACAACTAGCTGTTTAAAATAATGATTTTGCATACAAAAATACTTCAAAGTGCTGTTCAAAATGGTATTTGCTTCTGTCTGTGGATACTGTAGGTCAGGGTGCACAACTCAAATTTTTGTGTGGGTCACAAATCCCAAAGTGCATAAAAATATGAAATATACATGAATTTATTGCAGTTTTGAACAAAAGGATGTGCACATATAAAAATACTTCTAGTAAAGCTATCGCACAGAGAATATGTACATATCTCCCATGCGAGGGCACAAATTCAAACACTGTGCTTGTTCTGATATCCGGTGGTAGCATGTGTTTGTCAGTAGAAATGCAAGTTGAGTCATTATTGATGCAATATATGCTCTCTGCGTATTTGATAGTTGATGTACAGGGCATATGCCCATATTCTATGAACATTGAAAGCTTTCACTGAAATATTCATTTAACAAGAATACTTTTATTTAACACATGTATTGCAAAACTATTTCTGTTCAAAACTAAAATACATTCATGTGCATTTCAGCTATGAGTTTGAGTTTTATGTCCTTTTTAAAATTTTCAGGATTACAGATGGGTCAGTCAAGCTACAGAAATGTTTTAATTTGATAAACCAAAAGATCCTTAAATCTGAACCTGTCTATGGTATTCATTATATGGTGCTGTAAATGCTTTCTCCCCCTCCCCCTTTAAATTCTTTATAGCTTTCTAAATGTTCAATGTCTAGAAAATATTACTAAGAAAATTATGGGGAAGACTTATTTAGCTGCATTCACAGCTTTTGAATCTTACAATGCAGCGTTGCATGGAAAAATGTAAGTGGTAATTTCAGGCGGACAGGTTCTGTACTTGATAACTTGTCTGCCTTCAAACTTGATGCATTTTCATGGGGCTCCATTTATGGCCAATCATCAGAATTTATAATCATTATTATGATTAAAATTCCCATGTCACATTACCTGTATACATTTCTTACTGCTGGTTGGTTGATGTTCAACTGATAAGTCATATAAATGATGTACTGAAGTTTTCTAAAAAGGAACTTTCTTTGAATGTTGACCTTTTTGTTGGCAGCGTAGAGAGTTTCCCTAAATTGACTATTGCCACGGGACTTGGATGTTTGTCCGAATTACCAATACGGTATTAGACTCCTTGATCAAGGAAAAGGTTAAATGCTGAAATAGCGCCACACTTCTCTCGCAAACAGCTGTGGGAATGCATATAATTTGCAGCCCACAACTGGCTTCAATTATAGTGTCACTTGAATGGAATGTTAGAAATCTCTGTATTAAATTCTGCAGATAAGCCTTCTTTACACATAGACAGGCGCACAGCTCTGAAGTCATGGGAACAATGTGCCAGGTTGTCCCATCTCTACAGCTTAAAATAATGAGAAAGAAGTTTTATGAAACTCAAGGGAGCGGCCCCATTTTTAATCTCTACATTTCCACATTATCAAACAGATTGGAAAACATGGTAGATTGTGTGTTGTTTGGCTTTAAAGGGACATTAAAGGGACAGTATACACTCATTTTCATATAACTGCATGTAATAGACGCTACTATAAAGAATAATATGCACAGATACTGATATAAAAATCCAGTATAAAACTGTTTAAAAACTTACTTAGAAGCTGTCAGTTTGGCTCTGTTGAAAAGGTAGCTGGAAAGCCCACTGCAAGTGGCAAATAAGACACTCCCCCCCCCTCCCCCTTCTTTTGCATATGAAAAGACCCTTTACACAAACAGGAGCAAGCTGGAGTAGGTAGTCGAGCGTATTCACATAAAACTTTGGGGCTTGGTTAGGAGTCTGAAAATCAGAGCAATGTTATTTAAAAATAAGCAAAACTATACATTAATTTAAAAAAAACCTTTATGGGCTATATAAATAGATTATCTACAAAACATTTATGCAAAGAAAAAATGAGTGTATAATGTCCCTTTAAACACTAAATAGAATGATGCATTCAAAGAAAAGATTAGTCTGAGAATAATATATAGATGCATTTTTTAATGTTTTATTAGCGGTTTAAACATTGACAAAATAAGTGTATAGTTTTAGTGTCTATAACGCAAGGGGAGCTGCCATGTTGTAACTTAGGTTACCTTCTCTGCTGTGGCCAAATAGGGACAGTTATAAATATGTCACTAGAGTGTGCAGCCAATGGCTGTGTGGAATGTAACCGTGTTCTGCACTTCCATTTCTAACAGGAACTGAAAAGCTCACAATTTCAGAATGGAATTACAGAAAAAGGGGACAGGGAGTGCAGAATTATTAGGCAAGTTGTATTTTTGAGGATTAATTTTATTATTGAACAACAACCATGTTCTCAATGAACCCAAAAAACTCATTAATATCAAAGCTGAATAGTTTTGGAAGTAGTTTTTAGTTATAGCTATTTTAGGGGGATATCTGTGTGTGCAGGTGACTATTACTGTGCATAATTATTAGGCAACTTAACAAAAAACAAATATATACCCATTTCAATTATTTATTTTTACCAGTGAAACCAATATAACATCTCAACCTTCACAAATATACATTTCTGACATTCAAAAACAAAACAAAAACAAATCAGTGACCAATATAGCCACCTTTCTTTGCAAGGACACTCAAAAGCCTGCCATCCATGGATTCTGTCAGTGTTTTGATCTGTTCACCATCAACATTGCGTGCAGCAGCAACCACAGCCTCCCAGACACTGTTCAGAGAGGTGTACTGTTTTCCCTCCTTGTAAATCTCACATTTGATGATGGACCACAGGTTCTCAATGGGGTTCAGATCAGGTGAACAAGGAGGCCATGTCATTAGATTTTCTTCTTTTATACCCTTTCTTGCCAGCCACGCTGTGGAGTACTTGGACGCGTGTGATGGAGCATTGTCCTGCATGAAAATCATGTTTTTCTTGAAGGATGCAGACTTCTTCCTGTACCACTGCTTGAAGAAGGTGTCTTCCAGAAACTGGCAGTAGGACTGGGAGTTGAGCTTGACTCCATCCTCAACCCAAAAAGGCCCCACAAGCTCATTTTTGATGATACCAGCCCAAACCAGTACTCCACCTCCACCTTGCTGGCGTCTGAGTCGGACTGGAGCTCTCTGCCCTTTACCAATCCAGCCACGGGCCCATCCATCTGGCCCATCAAGACTCACTCTCATTTCATCAGTCCATAAAACCTTAGAAAAATCAGTCTTGAGATATTTATTGGCCCAGTCTTGACGTTTCAGCTTGTGTGTCTTGTTCAGTGGTGGTCGTCTTTCAGCCTTTCTTACCTTGGCCATGTCTCTGAGTATTGCACACCTTGTGCTTTTGGGCACTCCAGTGATGTTGCAGCTCTGAAATATGGCCAAACTGGTGGCAAGTGGCATCTTGGCAGCTGCACGCTTGACTTTTCACAGTTCATGGGCAGTTATTTTGCGCCTTGGTTTTTCCACACGCTTCTTGCGACCCTGTTGACTATTTTGAATGAAACGCTTGATTGTTCGATGATCACGCTTCAGAAGCTTTGCAATTTTAAGAGTGCTGCATCCCTCTGCAAGATATCTCACTATTTTTGACTTTTCTGAGCCTGTCAAGTCCTTCTTTTGACCCATTTTGCCAAAGGAAAGGAAGTTGCCTAATAATTATGCACACCTGATATAGGGTGTTGATGTCATTAGACCACACCCCTTCTCATTACAGAGATGCACATCACCTAATATGCTTAATTGGTAGTAGGCTTTCGAGCCTATACAGCTTGGAGTAAGACAACATGCATAAAGAGGATGATGTGGTCAAAATACTAATTTGCCTAATAATTCTGCACTCCCTGTGTGTGTGTGTATATATATATATATGTATGTGTGTGTATATATATATATATATATATATATATATATATATATATATATATATATATATGTATATATATATATATGTGTATATATATATATATATATGTGTGTGTATATATATATGTGTGTGTATATATATATATATATATATATATATATATGTGTGTGTGTGTATATATATATATATATATATATGTGTGTGTATATATATATATAATCTATCTCTCGCAAATAAACAAATGCTTTAAATGCTTTTATTTATTTTTTATATACAGATATATTTCAATAAAGGTTAAAAGTCTAATAACTATGATTCAGAGTGTACAATTCCTTATTTAAAACAAATATCCTAAATCGGCACACTTTAGCTGAATCATGAAAAGTAAATTTATGCTTACCTGATACATTGATTTCTTCTATGATATGACGAGTCCACGGATTCATCCTTGTGGGATATTATCCTCCTGCTAACAGGACGTGGCAAAGAGCACCACAGCAGAGCTGTCTATATAGCTCCTCCCTTGACTCCACCCCCCAGTCATTCAACCGAAGGTATAGGAAGAAAAAGGAGAAACTAAAAGGTGCAGAGGTGACTGAAGTTTTAAATCAAATGACAGGGCGGGCCGTGGATTTGGCGTATCATAGAAGAAATCAATTTATCAGGTAAGCATAAATTTACTTTTCTTCTATAAGATACGACAAGTCCACGAATTCATTTTTTACTTGTGGGATACAATACCAAAGCTACAGGACACGGATGAACGGGAGGGACAAGACAGATGCCTAAACAGAAGGCACCACTGCTTGTGTAACGGACACTCCTTCTTAGAAGAAGGGTTAGGACACAGAGAAGGAAGAACAATTTCCTGATTAATATTCTTATTAGTAACAACCTTAGCAAGGAATCCAGATTTGGTACGCAAACCCACCTTATCAGAATGGAAAACAAGATAAGGCGAGTCGCATTGCAATGCAGATAGTTCAGAAACTTTTCGAGCCGAAGAGATAGCAACTAAAAACAGAACTTTCCAAGATAGAAGCTTAATATCTATGGAATGCATAGGTTCAAACGGAACCCCTTGAAAAACTTTAAAAACTCAATTCAGACTCCATGGCGGAGCAATAGGTTTAAACACAGGCTTGATTCTAACCAAAGCCTGACAAAACGACTGAACGTCTGGAACATCTGCCAGACACTTGTGCAGTAAAATTGATAGAGCAGATATCTGTCCCTTTAGGGAACTAGCTGATAACCCCTTCTCCAATCCTTCTTGGAGAAAGGACAAAATCCTAGGAATCCTGATCTTACTCCATGAGTAGCCTTTGGATTCGCACCAATAAAGATATTTACGCCATATCTTATGGTAAATTTTCCTAGTGACAGGCTTTCGAGCCTGAATCAAGGTATCTATGACCGACTCAGAGAATCCCCCTTAGATAAAATCAAGCTTTCAATCTCCAGGCAGTCAGCCGCAGAGAAACTAGATTTGGATGCTGGAACAGACCTTGAATGAGAAGGTCCTGTCTCAGTAGCAGTTTCCACGGTGGCAGAGATGACATTTCCACCAGGTCTGCATACCAAGTCCTGCGTGGCCACGCAGGTTCTATCAAAATTACCGAAGCCCTCTCCTTTTTGATTCTGGCAATCAGACGAGGAAGGAGAGGAAATGGAGGAAACACATAAGCCAGGTTGAACGACCAAGGTACTGCTAGAGCATCTATCAGTACTGCTTGGGGATCCCTCGATCTGGACCCGTAACAAGGAAGTTTGGCATTCTGACAAGATGCCATAAGATCCAATTCTGGTGTGCCCCATTGACTAATCAATTGTGCAAACACCTCCGGATGGAGCTCCCACTCCCCCGGATGAAAAGTCTGTCCGCTTCCCAGTTCTCCACTCCTGGGATATAGATTGCTGATAGATGGCAAGAGTGAGTCTCTGCCCATCAAATTATTTTGGAAACCTCTATCGTCGCTAGAGAACTCTTTGTTCCCCCTTGATGATTGATATATGCTACAGTCGTGATATTGTCCGACTGGAATCTTATGAATTTGGCCGAAGCCAGCTGAGGCCACGCCTGAAGCGCGTTGAATATCGCTCTCAGTTCTATATTTATTGGAAGGAGAGCCTCCTCCTGAGTCCACACACCCTGTGCCTTTAGGGAATTCCAGACTGCACCCCAGCCCAATAGGCTGGCGTCCGTCGTCACTATGACCCATGCTGGCCTGCGGAAACACATTCCCTGGGACAGATGATCCTGTGACAACCACCAAAGAAGAGAGTCTCTGGTCTCTTGATCCAGATTTATCTGAGGAGATAAATGTGCATAGTCCCCATTCCACTGTCTGAGCATGCATAGTTGCAGTGGTCTGAGATGCAAGCGAGCATACGGAACTATGTCCATTGTCGCTACCATTACTCCAATTACCTCCATACACTGAGCAACTGACGGCCGAGAAATGGAATGAAGTGCTCGGCAGGTGGTTAAGATCTTTGATTTCCTGACCTCCGTCAGAAAAATTTTCATGTCTACCGAGTCTATCAGAGTTCCCAGGAATGGAACTCTTGTGAGAGGACAAGTGAACTCTTCTTTATGTTCACCTTCCACCCGTGAGATCTTAGGAAGGCCAACACGATTTCCGTGTGAGATTTGGCTAGTTGGTAAGTTGACGCCTGAATCAGGATATCGTCCAGATATGGCTCCACTGCTATTCCCTGCGGCCTTAGAACCGCCAGAAGTGACCCTAGCACCTTTGTGAAAATTCTGGGAGCTGTGGCCAACCTGAAAGGAAGAGCCACAAACTGGTAATGCTTGTCCAGGAAAGCGAACCTGAGGAACTGGTGATAATCTTTGTGGATAGGAATGTGAAGATACGCATCCTTCAAATCCACGGTGGTCATATATTGACCCTTCTGGATCATTGGTAAAATTGTCTGAATGGTCTCCATCTTGAAGGATGGGACTCTGAGAAATTTGTTTAAGATCTTGAGATCTAAAATCGGTCTGAAGGTTCCCTCTTTTTTGGGAACCACGAACAGATTGGAGTAAAACCCCTGCCCCTGTTCTGCTTTTGGAACTGGGCAGATTACCCCCATAGTATATAGGTCTTCTACACAGCGTAAGAACGCCTCTCTTTTTGTCTGGTTTACAGACAACCGTAAAAGATTAATCTCCCCCTTGGAGGAGAATCTTTGATTTCTAGATGATACCCCTGGGTCACAATTTCTAATGCCCAGGAATCCTGAACGTCTCTTGCCCAAGCCTGAGCGAAGAGAGAAAGTCTGCCCCCCACAAGATCCGGTCCCGGATCGGGGGCTGCCCCTTCATGCTGTCTTGGTAACAGCAGCGGGCTTCTTGGCCTGTTTACCTTTAGTCCAGGTCTGGTTAGGTCTCCAGACAGATTTGGATTGAGCAAAATTCCCCTCCTGCTTCGTGGCAGGGGAGGAGGTAGCGGGACCACCTTTGAAGTTTCGAAAGGAACGAAAATTATTCTGTTTGGCCCTCATTCTATTTGTCTTATCCTGAGGAAGGGGATGGCCTTTTCCTCCAGTGATGTCGGAAATTATCTCTTTCAGTTCAGGCCCGAATAGGGTCTTACCCTTGAAAGGAATAGCTAATAGCTTAGATTTTGATGACACATCAGCAGACCAGGACTTAAGCCATAACGCTCTAAAATGGCAAAACCTGAATTCTTTGCAGCTAATTTTGCCAGTTGAAAAGCGGCATCTGTAATAAAAGAATTAGCTAGCTTGAGAGCCTTAATTCTATCTAAAATCTCATCCAGTGGGGTCTCAACCTTAAGAGCCTCCTCAAGAGCCTCGAACTAAAAAGCAGCTGCAGTAGTTACCGGAACAATGCACGCTATAGGTTGCAGAAGAAAACCCTGATGAATAAATATTTTCTTTAGAAGACCCTCTAATTTTTTATCCATAGGATCTTTGAAAGCACAACTGTCCTCAATAGGTATAGTTGTACGCTTAGCTAGGGTAGAAATAACTCCCTCCATCTTAGGGACCGTCTGCCACGAATCCCGAATGGTGTCAGATATGGGAAACATTTTCTTAAAAGTAGGAGGGGGAGAGAACGGAATGCCTGGTCTATCCCATTCCTTAGTAACAATGTCAGAAATCCTCTTAGGGACCGGAAAAACATTAGTGTAAGTAGGAACCTCTAGATATCTATCCATTTTACACAATTTCTCTGGTTGAATTACAATAGGGTCACAGTCATCCAGAGTCTCTAAAACCTCCCTGAGTAATAAACGGAGGTGTTCAAGCTTAAACTTAAAAGCCGTCATATCAGAGTCTGTTTGAGGGAACATCTTTCCTGAATCAGAAAGCTCTCCCTCAGACAGCAATTCCCCCATCCCCAATTCAGAACATTTTGAGGGTACATCGGAGATGGCTAATAAAGCGTCAGAGGGCTCAGCATTTATTCTCATACCGGACCTACTGCGCTTGCCCTGCAAACCAGGCAGTTTAGATAATACCTCTGTGAGGGTAGTAGACATAACTGCGGCCATATCTTGCAGGGTGAAAGAATTGGACGCACTAGAAGTACTTTGCATCGCTTGTGCGGGCGTTAAAGGTTGTGACACTTGGGGAGAAGTAGATGTCAAAACCTGATTCTCTTCTGACTGAAAATCATACTTTTATCAGCTAAAATATGTTCTTTGCAATGTAAGGCCCTTTCAGTACATGAGGGGCACATTTTAAGTGGGGGTTCCACAATGGCTTCTAAACACATGGAACATTGGCTTTCTTCAAAGTCAGACATGTTAAACAGGCTAGTAATGACCACAAACAGGCTTGAAAACACTTTATTTAGTGAAAAAAAGAACAATCTTAAAAAAGCGGTACTGCGCCTTTAAGAGAAAAAAAGCATACAATTTTTTCAAAACTGCTTGAAAACAATAAAATTGTCCCAATTTTATGATAGAAGCATCCCAATACTGCAGCTAAGTTTGCCCCACAAGGAAAGGAATACTTGACCCTTACCAGAAAAAAACGGAAAATTATAAAACGTTTATTTCAATATAAGCACCCCCTGCACTTCGCCACAGCCCTGCTGTGGCGCCTACCTGCCCTCAGGGGTCTGGAAAACCGGGTTAAACCTTCAATTTGGCCCAATACAGCTCACAAAGGCCCACCGGAGTTGGAGCTTGCAGCTTGCTTGAGAAAAACAACTGCGCAACTGAGGTGCGAAAATAGGCCCCACCCATCTCACTCGATGTCTCACAGCCTCAATTAACCGCACCAGAGCGGTCTAAAACCTAGCCATGTGGGTTCATAAACCCAGAAATTAAGCCATGTGTACCCTTCTTAATAAAGCATAAAAACGTCTCTCCTTTAAAAACGTTTTCTGCACTCCCAGACATGTAAACGTTTGCCCACAAACATTCAAACATCAGTGTCAACCATTTTTATAAAGCCCATATATGCAAGCTCAGTAATACCCCTCTTTAGACTTAGGATTACTGCTTACCCTCTCCCTCATGGGGATACTGTCAGCCAATTCTGAAATAACAGTCTCTCCAGAAAAAAATGACTGAACATACCTCACTGCTTATAGCATTAAGTACTCCTCAGCCATTCTGTGGGAACTGCACTGGATCTTAGTAACAACTGCTAAGATCATCAGCCTCCAGTCTTCATCCATCTGCTGCCTGAGGGAAAATAGTACACACCGGTACCATTTAAAATAAAAAAACTCTTGCTTGAAGAAAATAAAAACTAACATTTTATCACCTCTTTCACTTTACCCTTCCTAGTACTTAGAGTAGGCAAAGAGAATGACTGGGGGGTGGAGTCAAGGGAGGAGCTATATAGACAGCTCTGCTGTGGTGCTCTTTGCCACTTCCTGTTAGCAGCAGGATAATATCCCACAAGTAAAGGATGAATCCGTTGACTCGTCGTATCTTATACAAGAAAGTTTGATTTCCATGCCCCTTTAATTTCTTAAGCATATATATATGTTTTGCATTACATGGACATACCTTTAGAAAAAAACATTGTGTCATTCGGTTTGTTTGTTCTGGCCATCTAGGTACATACATAGCTCCTGTACATGTCAAGCAATAATTGTGCAGCTTGTTGGAATGTCAGAAGAAGAATCCTATTGTACATGATTCAGTGTGTCTGGGGAGAATAGAAAGGTGTTGTTGCTGTGTGTTTGTTTGTTTTTGTGGTGGTGTTTTTTTTAAAATATGAAATTACATTTTGAATGTAATGTCTCTTAAAGGGTACATGTTTACGATGTCAAAGATCTAGTTGACTGTGTTATATGTAAAAAGATCATCTAATTTCTTAACCTAAATCTTTAATTGGTTTAGGTCACTTAGCTCTAATGTCTGTCCTGTCTACAATATGAAGATCATTAATAGTCTGCAGAACACTCCAACTCTAATAGCTTATTTAATTATACAAATCGCTGTAAGTGGTTCAGTGGCTTAGGATGAGCAAAATCTTATTGATGACCCTTCTGTCAGACAAAATTAGCAACGTTATTTGTTTTTCTTACTTAAACATAATTCAATATTTTCATCAATTTTCTCATCAACTAGTTCCACACCTTTTTATGTGACCATTACTATGCTTAGAAAGATCCCAATAATTGTACCATATGTTACAAAAAGAAATGCTTTGTGTTAAAGTAACTTAAAGGGACAGTCAACCCAAAAATTCTTCTAAGTGATATATATATATAAGTTTCAAATGATCATTATTTACAAATGTAGCCCAGTTTTGTAATATATCGCGTTTACAAGTAAAAGCACTTACTGTTCGCGCCTCTGCCGTTTGAAAATGTCCGTCTGGCCCCTCCCCTATTTCGTCATCAGCTACATCATCATCATCTTCTTGTGATCGCAGTAACTTTGCGATCTTACTCTTACCCTGCTTTAGCGCATGTGCAATGCGCCTATTTTACTGAAGGGGGAATGTTTGACACAGGAACAAAAACACTGGCTCATTATCTCAGCGGTTCATAGTTGCGGCGTACCAGTGTCCTGTTCAACCCTGCGGCAACAGTTAGCAGTTACCAGATTGGATTCTATTCGCAATTATATGGTATGTCTCTTCCACTGTGTTATACTTATTATGCAGCACTGGTTAAATAGTCTGCTTTATACTATCCTGCTTTAAACAGTGCTGCAAAATAAGTATAAACCAGTGGAAGAGACATACCATATAATTGCGAATAGAATCCAATCTGAGAACTGCTAACTGCTGCCGGAGGGTTGAACAGGATACTGGTACGCCGCAACTATGAACCGCTGAGATAATGAGCCAGTGCTTTTGTTCCTGTGCAAAACGTTCCCCCTTTGACTGTCCCTTTAACTAGAGTAAGTGGCAAACAGGAGGACAAGCCCCCAAAGTCCGATGCAGGGACAAATACGAGTGGGCTGAGTCTCTGGTGGCTGTGTTTATAAGACCTGTGGGGCATCTCTGGGTCCTTTGATGTGGGATCAGGATCAAGCCCTTTGAAATCTTATACCCATTTTACATCTTCCTGGGAACAGTGTGCAGCATGCATGCCCAGAAACCCTAGAGGGCCCAGAGCAGGCCCTTGTGTGCGTTCCTTGGCACCCAGTCAGTTAACCTCTTCAGTGCTGGAGACTCCTCAACACTAATACAGAATAATAAAATAGTGGTTTGCTCATTCTGATACAATTTTATTGCATGTTATTGATCACAGGTTTTATATACATGTAATCACAATATATAATTGTATGATTATTATTTATTTGTTATGCTGGGTCACCTTTTTTAACATGGCTTCCATTAACCCTACACTGGCTAGACAAGGCAAAGCAGAGCATTTTATACACTAATGCCATCTTTGATTGGGGTAAATTATCTGCATAACTCGCCATTTTTGATTAGGGAACTAATGATACAACTCGAAGCGTGCCCACTCTAAAAAAATAAATAAATGACTTGTAACGGGATTCTGGTAGTTCTGAGGTAAATTATATTAACCTTTATTAACCTATATAGGGCATTTTGGAATCCCAATCTGGGAACTGCTGCCGGAGGGTTCAACAGGCCACTGGTACGCCGCAACTATGAACCGCTGAGATAATGAGCCAGTGTTTTTGTTCCTGTGTCAAATGTTCCCCCTTCAGTAAAAATGGTGCATTGCGCATGTGCTAAAGCAGTGTATAAGTAAGATCGCAAAGTTTATGCGATCACAAGAAGATGATGATGTAGCTGATGAAAAAAGTAGAGGGGCCAGACAGACATTTTCAAACGGCAGAGGCGTGAACAGCAAGTGCTTTTACTTGTAAACGCAATATATTATAAAACTGGGCTACATTTGTAAATAATGATCATTTTAAACTTTATATATATCACTTAGAAGATTTTTTGGGTTGACTGTCCCTTTAAAGGGACAGTCTACAATAGCATTGTTGTTATAAGATAGATAATCCCTTTATTACCCATTCCCCAGTTTTGTACAACCAACACAGTTTTATGAATATACTTTTTACCTCTGATTACCTTGTTATTATTATTATCGGTTATTTGTAGAGCGCCAACAGATTCCGCATCGCTAATACCTTGTATCTAAGGATCTTCATGACTTTGTATTGATTATCTATTGACTTGCATTTAGTATTGTGTTTTAACTCTTAAATAACTTCTCGGGCGTGAACACAGTGTTATCTATGTGGCCCACATGAACTAGCAGTCGCCTGTTGTGAAAAGCTTATAAAAAAGCATGTGATAAGATGCTATTTAACATTTAAACCTCTGTTTACCATTACAAAGTATATTAATATAACAATGTTGGTTGTGCAAAGCCAGGGAATGGGTAGTAAAGGTGTTATCTATATTTTTAAGCAATAACAATTTTAGCGTGGACTGTCCCTTTTAAAGACGTTTAACTCCCGAGCAGTAATGTATTACTGATACCTAGCTGATCACATCTGGTGAGCCACTGACAAAAGGAATTTGTCTGTAGCCACCAATCAGCCACTAGCTTTCAGTATTGCAGTTCTGCTCATGAATCTCTCTAGGTATGTATTTCAAAAAAGGATACCAAGAGAATTAAAGGGATATGAAACTCATTTTTTTTATTTCATGATTCAGATAGACCATACAATTCTATACAACGTTTCACTTCTATCATAAAATTTGCTTAATTTCCTTTATATCCTTTTGCTGAAGGAGCAGCAACGCACTACTGAGAGCTTGTGATTGGCAGCAGGGGTTAAACCTATAGTAAAGAATTATTATTAGTTATTTGTAGAGCGCCAACAGATTCCACAGCGCTATAAACATATGCGGAATACAAGGAAACCTTTATGGGGATCAAACGGGTAGAGGGCCCTGCCAAGGGTCGCACGGTTGTAGTCAGCTCTTAACTACAATAAGCTGGGCTCTTAGGCTTACATGCTAAGGGGGTTCAAGGGGATAGCAATGGAGGAGAGGAACTGGTATAAAGAAAAAGGTTAGTGTAGGTTGTATGCATCTCTGAACAGTAGAGACTTTAGAGAGCGTTTGATGCTTTCAAAACTAGGGGAGAGTCTTGTGGAGCGAGGCAGCGAGTTCCACAGAATGGGAGCCAGTCTGGAGAAGTCCTGTAAACAGGTGTGTGTGAGGAGGTAACAAGAGTGAAGGAGAGTAGGAGGTCATGAGCAGAGCTAAGGGGACGGGAGGGAGAGTATCTGGGGACAATATCTAAGATATAGGGGGGAGCAGTGCAGTTGAGGGCTTTGTATGTCACAGTGAGAATTTTGTGTTTAATCCTGGAGGCAAGAGGAAGCCAGTGAAGGGATTGGCAGAGAGGTGCAGCAGATAAAGAGCGACGTGTAAGGAAGATGAGCCTGGCAGAGGCATTCATTATGGATTGTAAAGGAGCTAGACGGCAGCTGGGGAGACCAGAGAGGACAGAATTGCCGTAATCGAGGCGGGAAAGGATGAGAGTGGATTGAAATCTTAGTTGTGTCTTGTGTTCAAGGAAATGTCTAATGTTTTTAAGATGGAAGGGGCGGGATTTAGCCAAGGACTGAATGTGAGGAGTGAAAGAAAGATCTGAGCCAAATGTGACCCCGAGACATCGGGCATGCGGGGTAGGGGTAATGATGGAGTTGTCGACAGTTATAGAGAGATTGGGGTTGGAGATTTTGGAAGAAGGGGGGGGGGAATAAGGAGCTCAGTTTTGGAGAGATTTAGCTTGAGGTAGTGAGAGGACATCCTGTTGGAGATGTGAGAAAGACAGTTAGTGACACGGGTTAGCAAGGAAGGCGATAGGTCTGGTGTAGAGAAGTAGATTTGGGTGTCGTCGGCATACAAATGATATTGGAACCCGTGGGACTTTATTAGGTAACCTAATGATGATGTGTAGATTAAAAGGACATTGTTTTGAATTAAAATGCTGTAATACATTTTTATTTTTACTGATGCTGCTTGTGTGTACAAATTGTGCTTTGCTCCACTCTCCCTAGAAAGGACAAAAAGCTAAATCAGTTATTCAATTTGCAGCATTTTCATGTTACAGCATTTGCTGTTTGGGGTAAAGCACAATTTTTACACAAGTGAATATTGTGCTTTAATGCTTTTTTAGGGCTTTGTGTTAGTGAACATTGGAGTGAGAAAAGCCTCTTGCTCCTCTCACTGTTTTGTGTAATGAATTCTCCTGCAGATGTTCACCTTTTGGCTGCCAGAGCAGGCTTTAAACACTGCTGTTAAATGCTTTCCCTAGCAGTAAGTGTTTGATGATTTATTCATTGCTCCAGTTACCTGGTTAACTCTTCTGATTTCCAGAAGCAGCTGAAGTGTTAATACAGTTTAATAGCTGATGAATGCTTCTCGCAGCAACCAGCTTATAAACGAAAGACTGGATCAGTTGACAGCAAAAGGAGATGGCTTCCTTGCTTGCGTGTGTTGGAACGGCCTAAGCTTGAGCGCACAGTGCAGAACTAATTTTGTTTTCCAGCAGAGTAATTGAATACACTATAATATCTTGGTGCCTCCATGGTACTTGGCTGTAGAATTTAATTTTTAAGATGAATTACTAAAGGCAGTAGCATTGCTGATTAGACACCATCTGATTTGGAATTTAATATCAGTAAATGGGTTTAGATTCTATGAGTAGTGATGCCTTGCTTTGATTAAATTAAACCTTCTATTACAGGGATGCTGAGCAATGCATCTTGATTTATAACTTTTATAACTGTGTATTCTAACTAAGTTTACAACTGTCTTTAATAATACGATTTTGTTCCAGGTTGCCAACCATGTAGTGCAGGCTCTCCTGAATCAGAAGGTAAGATGTTCAATTTACTACCTCCATGCTCCGGTAACTCTCTTGACTGTATAATTATGATTGTATGTCTTACATGAAAAGGACAATACAGGCAAAATGAAATGTTAATGATTCAGACAGAACATGCAATTTTAAATAACTTTCCAGTTTGCTTGTATTACCAAATTTGCTTAATTCTCTGCTTATCCTTTGTTGACAAGTAAACTCAGGTAGGCTGATAGGCGCTTAGGAGCATGCATAAGTTGCAAACACTGCTGCCAGATGGCAAAGACACGTGCACTCACCTGAGTTCACCTAGGATTACTCTTTAACAAATGATACCAAGCAAAATTAATAATAGAAGTAAATTGGAAAGTTGTTTGAAATATCATGCTCCATCCAATCCAGTTAAATTCAGTTTGACTTTACTTTCCCTTTTTTAAAAAAGAAAAATAGTTTTCTTTCATGTAATTAGCAAGAGTCCATGAGCTAGTGACGTATGGGATATACATTCCTACCAGGAGGGGCAAAGTTTCCCAAACCTCAAAATGCCTATAAATACACCCCTCACCACACCCACAATTCAGTTTTACAAACTTTGCCTCCGATGGAGGTGGTGAAGTAAGTTTGTGCTAGATTCTACGTTGATATGCGCTCCGCAGCAAGTTGGAGCCCAGTTTTCCTCTCAGTGTGCAGTGAATGTCAGAGGGATGTGAAGAGAGTATTGCCTATTTGAATTCAATGATCTCCTTCTACAGGGTCTATTTCATAGGTTCTCGGTTATCGGTCGTAGAGATTCATCTCTTACCTCCCTTTTCAGATCAACGATATACTCTTATATATACCATTACCTCTACTGATTTTCGTTTCAGTACTGGTTTGGCTTTCTACTACATGTAGATGAGTGTCCTGGGGTAAGTAAGTCTTATTTTTGTGACACTCTAAGCTATGGTCGGGCACTTTTATATAAAGTTTTAAATATATGTGTTTAAACATTTATTTGCCTTGATTCAGGATGTTCAACATTCCTATATTTCAGACAGTCAGTTTCATTATTTGGGATAATGCATTTGAATAATCAATTTTTCTTACCTTAAAATTTGACTCTTTTTCCTGGGGGCTGAAAATGCTTCATTTTATTGCGTCATTTTTGGCGCGGACTTTTTTGGCGCAAAACATTTTCTTTGTAATTTCCGGCGTCATACCTGTCGCCGGAAGTTGCGTCATTTTTTTGACGTTTTTGCGCCAAAAATGTCAGCGTCTCCGGATGTGGCGTCATTTTTGGCGCTTAAAGCATTTAGGCGCCAAATAATGAGGGTGTCATTATTGTCTGCACATTATTTAAGTCTCATTGTTTATTTGCTTCTGCTTGCTAGAAGCTTGTTCATTGGCATTTTTTCCCATTCGTGAAACTGTCATTTAAAGGGATACTAACCCCTCATTTTTTCTTTCATGATTCATATAGAGCATGCAACTTTAAGCAACTTTCTAATTTACTCCTATTATCAATTTTTCTTTGTTCTCATGTTATCTTGATTTGAAAAAGCAGTAATAAAAGGTTAGGAGCCGGCCCATTTTTTAGTTCAGCACCTTGGTAGAGCTGCTGATTGGTTTGCTACATTTAGCCACAAATCAGCAAGTGCTACTCATGTGCTGAACAAAAAATGGTCTGGCTCTAAAGCTTACAGTACTGCTTTTTCAAATCAAGATAGCATGAGAACAAAGAAAAATTGATATTAGGAGTAAATTAGAAAGGTGCTTAAAATCTCATGCTCTATCTGAATCATGAAATAAAAAAATTGGGTTTAGTATCCCTTTAAGGAATTTGATCAATTTTGCTTTATATGTTGTTTTTTCTATTACATATTGCAAGATGTCTCAGATTGACCCTGAATCAGAAGATACTTCTGGAAAATTGCTGACTGATGCTGGATCTACCAAAGATAAGTGTATTTGTTGTAAACTTATGGTAACTGTTCCTCCGGCTGTTTGTAATGAATGTCATGACAAACTTGTTAATGCAGATAAGATTTCCTTTAGTAATGTTCCATTACCTGTTGCTGTTCCATCAACATCTAATTTTCAGGGTGTTCCTGTTAACATAAGAGATTTTGTTTCTAAATCTATTAAGAAGGCTATGTCTGTTATTCCCCCTTCTAGTAAACGTATAAAGTCTTTTAAAACTTCTCATTTTTCAGATGAATTTTTTAATTAATTCATTTACTCCTTCTAAATGGTTTAAGCAATTATATCCTGTGCCATCTGACAGATTAGAGTTTTGGGACAAAATCCCTAAGGTTGATGGGGCTATCTCCACTTTTGCTAAACGTACTACTATTCCTACGGCAGATAGTACTTCCTTTAAGGATCCTTTAGATAGGAAAATTGAATCCTTTCTAAGAAAAGCTTACTTATGTTCAGGTAATCTTCTTAGACCTTCTATATCTTTGGCGGATGTTGCTGCAGCTTCAACTTTCTGGTTGGAAGCTTTAGCACAACATGTAACAGATCATAACAGATCATAATACTCATAGCATTGTTAATCTTCTTCAACATGCTAATAACTTTATTTGTGATGCCTTCTTTGATATCATTAGGGTTGATGTCAGGTATATGTCTTTAGCTATCTTAGCTAGAAGAGCTTTATGGCTTAAAACTTGGAATGCTGATATGTCTTCTAAGTCAACTTTGCTTTCCCTTTCTTTCCAAGGTAATAAATTGTTTGGTTCACAGTTGGATTCTATTATTTCAACAGTTACTGGAGGGAAAGGAACTTTTTTACCACAGGATAAAAAATCTAAAGGTTAATTTAGGTCTGCTAATCGTTATCGTTCCTTTCGTCACAACAAGGAACAAAAACCTGATCCTTCCCCTACAGGAGCAGTATCAGTTTGGAAACCATCTCCAGTCTAGAATAAATCCAAGCCTTTTAGGAAGCCAAAGCCAGCTCCCAAGTCCACATGAAGGTGCGGCCCTCATTCCAGCTCAGCTGGTAGGGGGCAGATTACGTTTTTTCAAAGAAATTTGGATCAATTTGATTCACAATCTTTGGATTCAGAATATTGTTTCACAAGGGTACAGAATAGGCTTCAAGATAAGGCTTCCTGCAAGAAGATTTTTTCTTTCCCGTGTCCCAATAAATCCAGTGAAGGCTCAAGCATTTCTGAAATGTGTTTCAGATCTAGAGTTGGCTGGAGTAATTGTGCCAGTTCCAGTTTTGGAACAGGGGCTCGGGTTTTACTCAAATCTCTTCATTGTACCAAAGAAGGAGAATTCCTTCAGACCAGTTCTGGATTTAAAAATATTGAATCGTTATGTAAGGATACCAACATTCAAAATGGTAACTATAAGGACTATTCCGCCTTTTGTTCAGCAAGGGCATTATATGTCCACAATAGATTTACAAGATGCATATCTGCATATTCCGATTCATCCAGATCACTATCAGTTTCTGAGATTCTCTTTTCTAGACAAGCATTACCAGTTTGTGGCTCTGCCGTTTGGCCTAGCAACAGCTCCAAGGATTTTTACAAAGGCTCTCGGTGCCCTTCTATCTGTAATCAGAGAACAGGGTATTGTGGAATTTCCTTATTTGGATGATATCTTGGTACTTGCTCAGTCTTCACATTTAGCAGAATCTCATACGAATCGACTTGTATCGTTTCTTCGAGAACATGGTTGGAGGATCAATTTACCAAAGAGTTTGTCGATTCCTCAGACAAGGGTAACCTTTTTAGGTTTCCAGATAGATTCAGTGTCCATGACTCTGTCTCTAATGGACAAGAGACGTCTAAAATTGGTTTCAGCTTGTCGAAACCTTCAGTCTCAATCATTCCCTTCGGTAGCCTTATGCATGGAAATTCTAGGTCTTATGACTGCTGCATCAGACGCGATCCCCTTTGCTCGTTTTCACATACGACCTATTCAGCTCTGTATGCTGAACCAGTGGTGCTGGGATTATACAAAGATATCACAATTAATATCTTTAAAACCGATTGTACGACACTCTCTAACGTGGTGGACCGACCATCATCGTTTAGTTCAGGGGGCTTCTTTTGTTCTTCCGACCTGGACTGTGATCTCAACAAATGCAAGTCTGACAGGTTGGGGAGCTGTATGGGGGTTTCTGACAGCACAAGGGGTTTGGGAATCTCAGGAGGCGAGATTACCAATCAACATTTTGGAACTCCGTGCGATTTTCAGAGCTCTTCAGTCGTGGCCTCTTCTAAAGAGAGAGTCGTTCATTTGTTTTCAGACAGACAATGTCACAACCGTGGCATATGTCAATCATCAAGGAGGGACTCAGTCCTCTGGCTATGAAAGAAGTATCTCGAATACTTGTATGGGCGGAATCCAGCTCCTGTCTAATTTCTGCGGTTCATATCCCAGGTATAGACAATTGGGAAGCGGATTATCTCAGTCGCCAAACATTACATCCGGACGAATGGTCTCTTCACCCAGAGGTATTTCTTCAGATTGTTCAAATGTGGGGACTTCCAGAAATAGATCTGATGGCTTCCCAGGTATCTGCCCAGATCCAGGGATCCTCAGGCAGAAGCAGTGGATGCATTGTCACTTCCTTGGAAGTATCATCCTGCCTATATCTTTCCGCCTCTAGTTCTTCTTCCAAGAGTGATTTCCAAGATTCTAAAGGAGCGTTCGTTTGTTCTGCTGGTGGCTCCAGCATGGCCTCACAGGTTTTGGTATGCGGATCTTGTTTGGATGGCTACTTGCCAACCGTGGACTCTTCCGTTAAGACCAGACCTTCTATCGCAAGGTCCTTTTTTTCCATCAGGATCTCAAATCCTTAAATTTGAAGGTATGGAGATTGAACGCTTGATTCTCAGTCATAGAGGTTTCTCTGACTCCGTCATTATTACTATGTTACAGGCTCGTAAATCTGTGTCTAGGAAGATATATTATCGAGTCTGGAAGACTTACATTTCTTGGTGTTCTTCTCATCATTTTTCTTGGCATTCTTTTAGAATTCCTAGAATTTTACAGTTTCTTCAGGATGGTTTGGATAAAGGTTTGTCGGCAAGTTCCTTGAAAGGACAAATCTCTGCTCTTTCTGTTCTTTTTCACAGAAAGATTGCTAATCTTCCTGATATTCATTGTTTTGTACAGGCTTTGGTTCGTATAAAACCTGTCATTAAGTCAATTTCTCCTCCTTGGAGTTTGAATTTGGTTCTGGGGGCTCTTCAAGCTCCTCCGTTTGAACCTATGCATTCGCTGGATATTAAATTACTTTCTTGGAAAGTTTTGTTTCTTTTGGCCATCTCTTCTGCTAGAAGAGTTTCTGAATTATCTGCTCTTTCTTGTGAGTCTCCTTTTCTGATTTTTCATCAGGATAAGGCGGTTTTGTGAACTTCATTTAAATTTTTACCTAAGGTTGTGAATTCTAACAACATTAGTAGAGAAATTGTGGTTCCTTCGTTGTGTCCTAATCCTAAGAACTCTAAGGAAAGATTGTTGCATTCTTTGGATGTAGTTAGAGCTTTGAAATATTATGTTGAAGCTACTAAAGATTTCCGAAAGACTTCTAGTCTATTTGTTATTTTTTCTGGTTCTAGGAAAGGTCAAAAGGCTTCTGCCATTTCTTTGGCATATTGGTTAAAATCCTTGATTCATCATGCTTATGTTGAGTCGGGTAGAACTCCGCCTCAAAGGATTACAGCTCATTCGACTAGGTCAGTCTCTACTTCCTGGGCATTTAGGAATGAAGCTTCGGTTGATCAGATTTGCAAAGCAGCAACTTGGTCTTCTTTGCATACTTTTACTAAATTCTACCATTTTGATGTGTTTTCTTCTTCTGAAGCAGTTTTTGGTAGAAAAGTACTTCAGGCAGCTGTTTCAGTTTGATTCTTCTGCTTATATTTTCAGTTTTTTTCATTATAAGATTTAAACTTTATTTTGGGGGTGTGGATTATTTTTCAGCGGAATTGGCTGTCTTTATTTTATCCCTCCCTCTCTAGTGACTCTTGCGTGGAAGATCCACATCTTAGGTATTCATTATCCCATACGTCACTAGCTCATGGACTCTTGCTAATTACATGAAAGAAAACATAATTTATGTAAGAACTTACCTGATAAATTCATTTCTTTCATATTAGCAAGAGTCCATGAGGCCCACCCTTTTTTGAGGTGGTTATGATTTTTTTGTATAAAGCACAATTATTCCAATTCCTTATTTTATATGCTTTCACACTTTTTTTCTTATCACCCCACTTCTTGGCTATTCGTTAAACTGATTTGTGGGTGTGGTGAGGGGTGTATTTATGGGCATTTTGAGGTTTGGGAAACTTTGCCCCTCCTGGTAGGAATGTATATCCCATACGTCACTAGCTCATGGACTCTTGCTAATATGAAAGAAATGAATTTATCAGGTAAGTTCTTACATAAATTATGTTTTTTAACATCTAAATTCTCAGTTGTTTTTTTCCCCTCTTGTTTGTTTTTTTCTTTTAGATAATTACATTAATTTGTTAATTATTTAATGAAGGCCATTTCCATACTATTCAGAATGAATAATGAACATAACATTTGATAGTTCATGCTGTTTGGCATATAGTGAAAAAAAAGTATTTTATTTAGGATCTTCGGGAAGAATGCATCAAACTCAAAAAAAGGGTATTTGACCTTGAAAGGCAGAACAGGGCGTTAAGTGAACTCTTTCACCAAAAGTTGCAGCGTTCTTCAGGATCTTCACCTGAGGTAAGAGCAGATCCTGTACTGAAACGTGATTATATGTAGAGACTTAAGATTAAACCGACATAAAGTCCCTTGTAATTATGAGGAGGCAGTCCGGGTTTGTTACTTAAGTAGACCATGCTTGCCACAGTCATTTTGTTTGCAAAACATAAATTGCTTTGCAGTATCTTGTCATATTACCTTGCTGATCTTAGGGACAAATATGTAGCAGGGTTAGGCTTGTGAAGTATTCAAATTTTTAGAATTGGGGAAAACCCACCATTTTCCGAATTACATTTCAGGAAAGGGGGGAAATCAAGTATATTGCAAATTCTTTATTATTATTTTTTTAATAAAAAAAGACAGTTTTTAACTAGTTTGATCCTTCTTTTTTTATTTAACAATATTTGCTTAAATGTCTGTAAATCAGTTAAAAATAAAATTATACCTCCTTGGCCATTCCTTTTCTCTAACTCCCTTGGTCACATTACTGAACGACAAGCCCAAGTGTTTGTCAAATTTAGTTTGAATGGTGCGTTTTCCCTCATAGCCAGACATTAGATTAGAAAGGCAGGACATGTAAACTACTTTTGCTTGAGAAATATATACCTACCTTAAAAGTAATACATTTGCTAGGTTTCAGGATATTACATTTTGTTGGGACTCATTACATCCAAGGATAGTAGCTCAGGGATCATAAATATTTATCTAGCACCCTAAACAGAACACTATATTGGCAGTGGCTGTGGTGCCATCTTGGTCTTGGGTTGGTGGCTTCTCATTGGCCTTCTCCCCTCCCCACCATTCGCTCTATTCTACCTCTTTCTTTTCTTTATTCTTTTTATAGTATTTGTACCTCAAGTCTTCTATATCTCATTTCGGTTTCTAGATTTGATTCTTAGTTTTGCTTTTATCCTTCTCATTTTTTCGGTTTTAAATAAGATCTCAAGATGATAAAATGACTTTGGCTTTGTCATTTTTTAATTGCCTTTTAAAAGAAAATGATCACACCTATACATAGACATGCATGACCCTTATTTCTGTACAGAGAGTTTAATTGACGCATATGGTTGGCACATAGGGGTGTGAAATTAGCTGACTATTCAAGCATTAACAATAACTAAATGTAAAATGGATACAATCACGCTACAGAACACACTTGCAGGACAGTTTTACAGGTTCTCTGAACTTGCTAGTTATCTAACCTTGTTTGATGTCCACTCTACATTGGGCTTATTCAGATGGTATAATCCTGCTCTGGAATGCACAATGGGGCGCAAGCTCATCCTTGTAGCACCCACCGATGCGTTTGTGTTGCACTTAGACAAGGATAAATCTGGCTCAGAAAATTGCTGAATCCTGGCTTGTGGCCACTCAGTGATCAAAGATAAGCTTTATTTATGTTTTGTTGTTCAGTTGGTCTTCACTGAGCCACTCGAGGCAAGAATGGAATTTTGCTAGCAGTCCTTGTTCTATCCTAAACATGGTCTATTGATCTGTTTCCATGACTAGGACATTCACACTCCTATATAACATTTGATTTCTCACAGATTTGATACAGTCTATCATATACTTTTATTTTTATTAAGTGTGACTATGAATGGAATGCCATAATAGCTAAAAGTAAATATAGAGGTTTACAAATTATGCCTTCTGCATTAATATTTGTAATAATTTGTTCTGCACAGGTGATTCATTAATCCACTGCTTTTGTCCCACATGTTTAGTTGCATCCGCTGCAGGTTTTGTCTGACCCTCAGGGAGGAGACTTGGATAGGCTTTCTGGTTCCCTTCATTTTGGGCAATGTGCTCTGCAGAGAGAGGTGAGAACGAAGTTAGCTATACATGTGTATATTTATATATTAGGATAGCAAAACATGTGTGTTATACGTGTGTCATTTCTAACCTAACTATAAATCTCCCATTCAGTAAAATTATCAAAATATGTCTTCCAGTAGTACTGTAATTTCATGGGACATATCTAACCTTATGTTGTAATGTATGGAGTAAATGGGGTATGTAGCTTATCGCTTATAAGCAGTACCGGTGACTAATTGATTGCTGTTTTGTAGTATTTAATAGTAGATTAAAACAGTGAAATAATATTACACAATGTGTGTTTGTTTATAAATGTTTGCTTATATAAAAAGTAAAATGGGTGCTATGGTCACACTGTTTCTTTAAATAAGTCTCATGAAAACAATAGAAAACATCTCCTTTCTACATTGCAGAGGAAATTAGTATGACTGTTTTTGAGAGAGATCTCTCTCACACTCACTCACTCACTCTCTCACACTCACTCACTCTCTCTCGTTCTCTGCAAAAAAAAAAGATCTACCTATGAGCATAAATCTGTCATTTTATTTTTTTTTTGTTTCTAGGACAAGCATCGTCCGAGCAGAGTCCCCTCTTCTTGTCGCTCTCTAGATGCAATGTCTCCATTCCTTCGGAAAAAGGCCCAGATTTTAGAGGTCCTGCGAAGGCTTGAGGCTACAGGATCTCAGTCTGGATCATCATCATCCTGCACTGCTTCATCAATGATTCTTGGGGGTCTGTCATCGACTGGTGGGAATGGCCTGCGTGTAGGATCAGAGCAAAACTTTGATTACTTGAATGGAGATGGCCTAACTTCTCAAGAACTTGGAGGGGATGAACCCTGGGCCTCCTGTCTTCTGTTGGCTCAAAACAGCTGGGATGAGTTATTCAAGTGGAAGCCCATCCAGAGAGAACCACCAGCTGGAAGCCCTGGTGAAGGAGGAGGAGAGCACCTTGGTTTAGTTTCAGGGGAGGATACACGTCAGCTAGCACGGCAAGCTGAAGGAAGCTCTTCGTCCTCAGATGATGACATTGGTGAGCCACCACCTCCCCAAAGTGAGATCAGACAACGCTTACCATTAACAGACTTAACTAAGGGTTTGGGGCCCTGTCTCTGCTCCCGTGGAGCTGGGGATAAGAGGGGTCCTGCTGAGGGACACACTGAATTGACTGGTCTCAGCAGGGGACACATTGGACACCTCCACTCATTAACGTGCTATAGTCGAAGTCTGAGGGATCTGGTAGAAACTCAGCATGTAACTGGATCAACACCGGCAACCACTGAGAGAGCAGACTCTGTGTCTCGGTCTCCAGCAAAGCAGCTGACTACTGAGACTCTTTCAGATGGACCTTCCAACTCTTGTCCCTCTTCTCCTGGGTGCTCAAATATTCAAGGAGATACAATTGAATCAGTCCACAAGAATTCCGCCCAAGAGACACATGAAGATTGCTCCCAGTCTTCAATTGCTGTTCCTAATCCTTCTGTAGACTCACAAGATGCACTTATTCCTTCTCCTGAGCCTCGAGTACCCCACATTCCGTCTCCAGCCAAATTCCTCAAGTTTCTAAAACTCCCGGGCTCTGGGGAGAAATTGCAGAGTCCCAACCCTCTGCGCCTTAGCCCTCAACTTACCCAAACCTCCAAAATTCCATGTCGAAGCAATAACTATGAAGCTTTCCCCTCCCCTCGGCTGGGTAGAAAGGTAGCAGAGGATTTAACTGAACTTGACACTGAGCCACTTTCCCCCACTGAAATTCTCAATACTGACATCATTAAGCAAGGACAGAGTGAGCAATCCCCTGGCAGCATGGTAATTAAATCTGGAATACAGTGCTGCACCAAAAAGTCACATGATTATGAAAATATCCCAGCTATGGCCCCTAGAAATTCTGAGGTTCCCAGTATAAAACAGAGTTTTGAGACAAAGAATGGTTCTTCCCATTTGGTTGTGGGGGGTTGTTCCTCAAGCTGCCCTCCTGGACGTTGCATCCACTCTCAAGGGAATGAGGGCAGTCATAGTCAGATAAACATCCCTTATATTCGAAAACCTGTACCTTCCAGAAAACCACCAGAGCCTACTGGACATCTACCATTCAGGGAAAGGATAGAAAAGCTAAGAGCCCCAGATAACCCACAACCAGAGCTTTCTCTTGAAGGTACAGAAGATAATCGGCTTGTAAGTGATGGTTCTGATCAACGTCCATCAATGAAGAGATCTGTTGGTGTTAGCAGCCTAAGGACTCCAGAACCTGGATCCACTGAAAGTTACCCACCAAGATACCATGCACAAAAATTAGAGGCTGCTCGGACTCGTCAGCCTGGTGCCCACTGTGCACCAGGCTCTCCAAATGGTCCCCGTAACCAAGCTCGGGCACCTCCTGTCCAAAATAAATCTGTGCGCAGCCCTCATGGCAGCCCAACCAAATTACCTGCAAAGTCCCCAAGCAAGGCGACTGCAAAGCCCTTTGTATCACGACCCTTGAGTGAGGAACTGAAACCAAGCATCCGACAGCCATCAAATATGGGTGAAGAGAAGCAGAGGACACAATCTAATGCAGGAAAGAAAAGCAGCACTTGTCCAGAGTATGTTTGTTCTCGTAATGCAAGTCCACAGGGCACAGAAAGCCATCCTCTCAGTGCAGCTTTGCATTCTGCCATTGAGGAAAAGGTGATGAAGGGCATTAAAGAAAATATGTTGAAACTGCAGGAACAACATCGTTCACCACCCTCTGATCCTAAGCAGCGTAATTCCAGTGGCATTGCCAGTTGGTTTGGCTTAAAGAAAAGCAAGCTTCCAGCACTTAGCCGAAGACCTGAGGCTACACGTCTGAAGGAGGAGAAGAGAGAAAGAGCTGGAGGAGGCTCGCCTCGGTCCAGGGAAGTGAAAGGAGAAAGTCTAAACATTTCTATGCTGATGGAGAAAGCAGAAGACCTGCGCAAGGCCTTGCAGGAGGAGAGAGCCTACATTAACGGCCTGTCAGTGGAAAAAGCTCGCACCTCAACGGTCTCTGGGGAACAACCTCAGAATCCACGGCCCTTGACTGCTGACAACTTCATGCAGCAACTTTTAAATCGGTAAGTGACAGGAAGAGGACTATTTGACATTGTTTTCAGAGCAATAACTTTTTTTATTTACAGGTGTATGGAGTTCAGGAGACTATATACCATAAATCTATTTTACGATAGCTTGCAACATTGCTAATCAGATATAAATAAATGTGCAAAACAAATACAATACATCTGTAAACAGTGATTGTTTGTTTTTTACATCTGTAATAATGTTTTTACTTTTAAAGGATGCACCCTGGTCTGTATTCAACTGATATGCCATTGATGAGGGCTATTGTAGTAGCTGTAAACGGTTTAGCACCCATACTAGTTGAAAGGCTTTACACAGCTGTGCTTTTGGGCTTTTGCAGCAGAATCTGCCTCCCTATTTGTCACATTATTTGACTAATATATACTGAGACAAAGATGGTGTTGCAGTAGTAGCAGCATCTCGGTTACATCCACTGCCATCCATATGATACAAAGTTAATATCGGAATATATATTCGTTATTTCATTCACACATAACCCTGCATGGCTTTTGTTTGTAAGTTCATGTATTCCTTTTTACCTTTTCAGAGTTTCATCTATACTTGGGTGTTTCTTGGTGCCTGCAAGAGTTAATAAGGTGTATTGTACACTATAGCGTATCTAGCTCCATTTTACGCAAGTAATCACTCGTCTGCATCTCACTGCAGTTTGATACATTACACTATTCCACCTTAACTTTTGTTTTTTATTATTTCATTTTTTTTTTAATAAAAATTAACAAATAGACTTGATGTATCCTATGAAATCAATATAATATAAATTTGATTTTCTTTCTAATGACACAGTGAGTCCACGGATCATCATATTTACTATTGGGTATATCACTCCTGACCAGCAGGAGGAGGCAAAGAGCACCACAGCAAAGCTGTTAAATACCAATCCCTTACCCATAACTCCCAGTCATTCTCTTTGCTTGTATCAGTTGCAAGGAGGGGTAAAGTTAGGTGTCTGATTCTTCAATCAAGAATTTATTTTTAAAGCAGAACAGGTTTGTTCTGATCTTTTCTGGGGTTTAGCCGTAGTCTACTTCAGTCTCTTCAGTAGAGCAGTGGTGGCTTTTGGGAACTTGGGGGGTATAATCCCCTCTGCGCCTCCCAGGTTGTTGTTGCTGCCCCTTTGGTGAAAGACGTTGTAGGTTTACTTGGTCTTTTTTTCTGTATCCACAGGTTCATGTTAGGAGGGAAGCCTTTTAAACCTAGTGAGGTGCCCCGCTGTCAGGCAGACTGTTGGAGGTAAGTGATACTTTTATTTTTCTGATGGGTCAGAAAGGTTTTGGCACTTATGAGGTTAATTTGGGATATCAATACTGCTTATGTGCAGGTTTTTTATTATGGCAGTATTTGTTTTTTATGTGGGGCACTGAGAGGATGGCTCTATTAGGAGTGCTTTTTTAGCTCTCCTTATTTTGGCTAGTGATCGTTTTTTTGGAGTTCTTAATGTAGGCTCATTTATTTTTTATTAGCATCAATCCTGTTTAGCACTTATTTGTGCAGTTTCTAAAATGTGCTTTGCTAAGTGCTGCCTAGTGGTGTGCCACATAACGGCTTGTGTTGGAGCGTGTCACGTTCTTTCTGTTCCTCCCGGTGACTGTAATGATTTATGTCGGCCGGGAGGTGGTTGTATACACCCACGATGGGTGGAGCTTATTTGGCGCGCGTTTTGCTCGCTCTTTATTTTTTCACTTCTGAGTGTAGGAAGTCAGGATTGTCTTTGGCTACGTTTGTATTGTTCTGGTCCATGGGAGGTCAGGTAAGCACCTCTGCAAGACTTGTAGAGGTGCAGCTAGGGTCTAGAAATTTTTTTCTGGGTGAAATGTTTTGTGTAACGTTCTTAAAGTGACAGTAACGTTATTTTTTTGCTGCTACATTTTGTTGATTTTTTATTTGTTTAATAATTTTTTTGTGTGCTAAAGATGGAACAATGGGACTTGCAAGATGTTACTTGCACTTTATGTCTAGATGCTAATGTGGAGCCACCTATCCCTTTCTGTTCCTCGTGTATAGAGAGAACATTAAATTACAGGGATAGGCTTTTTGATTCAGAGCCTTTATTTTCTAAGGAGAATGCTGTTCAGGGGTCTCCTGTTCAAGCTCCCCTATCATCCCAATCTCTACCCTCTTCTCATGCAGTGACCTGTGTTTCGTCTCAGGTTGTTTTTTCTTTGCAGGATATGGCTACTCGCATATTCTCTGCTGTATCTAAGGCTTTGTCTGCTTCTCCTGTGTTGCAAGGAAAGCGCAAAAGGAAGTTTAAGGTTTCTGACTCTGTTGCAGTTATGTAAAATGTTTCTTCCCATAGGTCTGGGAGGAAGATACTTCGGTAGCATCTGAGGGGGAAATTTCAAACTCTGATAGTGTAATTCCTTCTGTTGATTCTGAGGTGGTTTCTTTCAGATTTAAGCTGGAGCACTTCTGTTTGTTACTCAGTGAGCTTTTGGCTACTTTGGATGACTCTGACTCAATGGTCATAGTGACTCCCAAGAAGGCTAGTAAACTTAATATACGTTTTTTGAGGTTCCTTCTGTGGTGGAAGTTTTTCCTGTTCCAGATTGTGTTTCAGAAATTATTTCTCGGGAATGGGAGAAACCTGGAATTCCTGGAATTGATAGATGCTCTAGCAGTTCCTTGAAAGTTCAGCATGGCTTACGTGTTTCCTCTGTTTGCCCTTCTTCCTCGGGTCATTGCTCGGATCAGACAAGAGAGGGCGTTGGTGATTCTCATTGCACCGGTGTGGCTTCTCCAGATCTGGTATGCAGATCTGGTGGAGATGTCATCCTCCCCACCTTGGAGCTTTCTGTTAAGGAAGGACCTTCTACTTTAGGGGCCCTTCCTTCATCCAAATCTCGTTTCTCTGAAGTTGACTGCTTGGAGATTGAACACTTTATTTCTCCAACATTGGTGTGTCCGGTCTACGGCGTCATCCATAACTTGTGGGAATATTCTCTTCCCCAACAGGAAATGGCAAAGAGCACAGCAAAAGCTGTCCACATAGTCCCTCCTAGGCTCCGCCCACCCCAGTCATTCTCTTTGCCGCTGAACAAGCAGCATCTCCACGGAGATGGTGAAGAGTATGTGGTGTTTAGTTGTAGTTTTTTATTCTACTATCAAGAGTTTGTTATTTTAAAATAGTGCTGGTATGTACTATTTACTCTGAAACAGAAAAAGATGAAGAGTTCTGTTTGTGAGAGGAATATGATTTTAGCAGCAGTAACTAAAATCGTTTGCTGTTTCCACATAGGACTGTTGAGATGAGATAACTTCAGTTGGGGGAAACAGTTGGCAGACTTTTCTGCTTAAGGTAGGACTAGCCATATTTCTAACAAGACTGTGTAATGCTGGAAGGCTGTCATTTCCCCTCATGGGGACCGGTAAGCCATTTTCTTAGTCTCAAACAGAATAAAGGGCTTAATATGGGCTATAAAACTGGTAGACACTTTTATGGGCTAGATCGATTGCTTTATTTGGGCATTTTATACAGCTTGATGTTGAAATTCACACTTTATAAACTTTGGGGAACGTTTTTTTTACGTCAGGCACTGGTTTAGACACCTTCCCAGTCAGGAAGGGCCTTCTCTGTAGTAGGCAGAGCCTCATTTTCGCGCCATTACTGCACAGCTACTTTTGAGAGCAGGACATGCAGCTGCATGTGTGTGGGTCTGAAAGTAATTGAAAAGGTTCCTAGAAGGCTTCATTTGGTATCGTATACCCCCCTGGGTTTGGTAAAGTCACAGCAAAGGCTGTAGCTGGGACTGTAGAGGGGTTAAAACTGTAACCGGCTCCGGTTTCCTCATTTTAAGGGTTAAAGGTCTTTGAACAATTCCTTCATAGTTTTTCACATATTCAGTAATAAAGTGTGCCCTGTTTAAAATTTAAATTGACAGTAACGGTTTTGTTTTAAAACGGTTTTTGTACTTTATTGACAAGTTTAAGCCTGTTTAACATGTCTGTGCCTTCAGATAAACTATGTTCTGTATGTATGGAAGGCAATTGTGTCTCCCCCTTCAAAATTGTGTGATAATTGTGCCATAGCGTCCAAACAAAGTAAGGACAGTACTGCCACAGATATTAAAGTTGCCCAAGATGATTCATCAGATGAAGGGAGTAGACATAGTTCTACATCATCTCCTTCTGTGTCTACACCAGTTTTGCCCACGCAGAAGACCCCTAGTACTTCTAGCGCGCCAATGCTTGTTACTATGCAACAATTGACGGCAGTAATGGATAACTCCATAGCAAATATTTTATCCAAAATGCCTGCATTTCAGAGAAAGCGCGATTGCTCTGTTTTAAACACTGTAGAGCAGGAGGGCGCTGATGATAATTGCTCTGTCATACCCTCACCCCAATCTGAAGTGGCCATGAGGGAGGTTTTGTCAGATGGGGAAATTTCTGATTCAGGTAAAATTTCTCAACAGGCAGAACCTGATGTTGTGACATTTAAATTTAAATTAGAGCATCTCCGTGCACTGCTTAAGGAGGTGCTATCTACTCTGGATGATTGTGACAACCTGGTCATTCCAGAACAATTGTGCAAGATGGACAAGTTCCTAGAGGTTCCGGTGCACCCCGACGCTTTTCCTATACCCAAGCGGGTGGCGGACATAGTGAATAAGGAGTGGGAGAAGCCCGGCATACTTTTTGTCCCCCCTCATATTTAAGAAATTATTTCCTATGGTCGACCCCAGAAAGGACTTATGGCAGACAGTCCCTAAGGTCGAGGGGTCAGTTTCTACACTAGCCAAGCGCACTACTATTCCTATTGAGGATAATTGTGCTTTCAAAGATCCTATGGATAAAAAATTGGAGGGTTTGCTTAAAAAGATTTTTGTACAGCAAGGTTACCTCCTGCAACCTATTTCGTGCATTATTCCTGTCACTACAGCAGCGTGGTTCTGGTTCGAGGAACTAGAAAAGTCGCTTAGTAGAGAGACTCCGTATGAGGAGGTTATGGACAGAATTCACGCACTTAAGTTAGCTAATTCCTTTATTTTAGATGCCGCTTTGCAGTTAGCTAGATTAGCGGTGAAAAATTCAGGGTTTGCAATTGTGGCGCGCAGAGCGCTCTGGCTAAAGTCTTGGTCAGCGGATGTATCTTCCAAGACAAAATTGCTTAATATCCCTTTCAAGGGTAAAACCCTTATTGGGCCAGAATTGAAAGAGATTATCTCAGACATCACTGGGGGTAAGGGCCACGCCCTCCCACAAGATAGGCCTTTCAAGGCCAAGAATAAGTCTAATTTTCGTTCCTTTCGCAATTTCAGGAACGGACCGGCCTCCAACTCTGCAGCCTCTAGACAAGAGGGTAATGCTTCACAAACCAAACCAGCTTGGAAACCGATGCAAGGCTGGAACAAGGGTAAGCAGGCCAAGAAGCCTGCTGCTGCTACCAAGACAGCATGAAGGAGTAGCCCCCGATCCGGGACCGGATCTAGTAGAGGGCAGACTCTCTCTCTTCGCTCAGGCTTGGGCAAGAGATGTTCAGGATCCCTGGGCACTAGAAATAGTTTCTCAGGGTTATCTTCTGGAATTCAAGGAACTACCCCCAAGGGGAAGGTTCCACATGTCTCACTTATCTTCAAACCAAATAAAGAGACAGGCATTCTTACATTGTGTAGAAGACCTGTTAAAAATGGGAGTGATACACCCAGTTCCAACCGTGGAACAAGGAATGGGGTTTTACTCAAATCTGTTTGTAGTTCCCAAAAAAGAGGGAACTTTCAGACCAATTCTGGATTTAAAGATCCTAAACAAATTTCTCAGAGTGCCATCGTTCAAAATGGAAACTATTCGAACGATTTTACCTACAATCCAGGAGGTCAATTTATGACTACTGTGGATCTAAAGGATGCGTATCTACATATTCCTATCCACAAAGATCATCATCAGTTCCTAAGGTTCGCCTTTCTGGACAAACATTACCAGTTTGTGGCTCTCCCATTCGGGCTAGCCACTGCTCAAAGGATTTTCACAAAGGTACTCGGGTCCCTTCTGGCGGTTCTAAGACCAAGGGGCATTGCAGTGGCACCTTACTTGGACGACATTCTGATACAAGCGTCGTCTCTTTCAAAGGCAAAGGCTCACACAGACATCGTTCTGGCCTTTCTCAGATCTCACGGATGGAAAGTGAACATAGAAAAAAGTTCCCTGTCTCCGTCGACAAGAGTTCCTTTCTTGGGGACAATAATAGATTCTTTAGAAATGAAGATTTTCCTGACAGATGTCAGAAAGTCAAAACTTCTAAACGCTTGTCAAGTTCTTCACTCTGTTCCACGACCTTCCATAGCTTAGTGCATGGAAGTAGTAGGGTTGATGGTTGCAGCAATGGACATAGTTCCTTTTGCGCAAATTCATCTAAGACCATTACAACTGTGCATGCTGAAACAGTGGAATGGGGACAATACAGACTTGTCTCCAGTGATTCAAGTAGATCAAAAGACCAGAGACTCACTCCGTTGGTGGCTAACCCAGGATCACCTGTCCCAGGGAATGAGCTTCCGCAGACCAGAGTGGGTCATCGTCACGACCGACGCCAGTCTAGTGGGCTGGGGCGCGGTCTGGGACTCCCTGAAAGCTCAGGGGCTATGGTCTCGGGAAGAGTCTCTTCTCCCGATAAACATTCTGGAACTGAGAGCGATATTCAATACTCTCAGGGCTTGGCCTCAACTAGCAAAGGCCAGATTCATAAGATTCCAATCAGACAACATGACGACTGTTGCTTACATCAACCATCAGGGGGGAACCAGGAGTTCCCTAGCGATGAGAGAAGTGACCAAAATCATAAAATGGGCGGAGGATCACTCCTGCCACCTATCTGTGATCCACATCCCAGGAGTGGAAAACTGGGAGGCGGATTATCTGAGTCGTCAGACATTCCATCCGGGGGAGTGGGAACTCCACCCGGAGATATTTTCCCAGTTGACTCAATTATGGGGCATTCCAGACATGGATCTGATGACGTCTCGTCAGAACTTCAAGGTTCCTTGCTACGGGTCCAGATCCAGGGATCCCAAGGCGACTCTAGTGGATGCATTAGTAGCGCCTTGGACCTTCAACCTAGCTTATGTGTTTCCACCGTTTCCTCTCATTCCCAGGCTGGTAGGCAGGCTCTAGCAGGAGAGGGCCTCGGTGATCTTGATAGCTCCTGTGTGGCCACGCAGGACTTGGTATGCAGACCTGGTGAATATGTCATCGGCTCCACCATGGAATCTACCTTTGAGACAGGATCTTCTAGTACAAGGTCCATTCGAACATCCAAATCTAGTTTCCCTCCAGCTGACGGCTTGGAAATTGAACGCTTGATTTTATCTAAGCGTGGGTTTTCGGATTCTGTAATAGATACTCTGGTACAAGCCAGAAAACCTGGAACTAGAAAAATTTACCATAAAATATGGAAAAGATATATCTGTTGGTGTGAATCCAAGGGATTCTCATGGAGTAAGATCAAAATTCCTAGGATCCTTTCCTTTCTTCAAGAAGGTTTGGATAAGGGATTATCAGCAAGTTCTCTAAAGGGACAGATTTCTGCTTTATCTGTCTTGTTACACAGACTGGCAGCTGTGCCAGATGTTCAAGCTTTTGTTCAGGCTTTGGTCAGGATCAAGCCTGTTTACAGACCTTTGACTCCTCCCTGGAGTCTGAATTTAGTTCTTTCAGTTCTTCAAGGGGTTCCGTTTGAACCTCTACATTCCATAGATATCAAGTTACTATCTTGGAAAGTTCTGTTTTTGGTTGCTATTTCTTCTGCTAGAAGAGTTTCTGAGTTATCTGCTCTGCAGTGTAATCCGCCCTATCTGGTGTTCCATTCAGATAAGGTTGTTTTGCGTACTAAACCTGGTTTCCTTCCAAAGGTTGTTTCCAACAAGAATATTAACCAGGAAATAGTTGTGCCTTCTTTGTGTCCGAATCCAGTTTCAAAGAAGGAACGTTTGTTACACAATTTAGATGTAGTTCGTGCTTTAAAGTTCTATTTAGAAGCAACAAAGGATTTCAGACAAACGTCTTCTCTGTTTGTCGTTTATTCTGGCAAGAGTAGAGGTCAAAAAGCTACTGCTACCTCTCTTTCCTTTTGGCTGAAAAGCATCATCCGATTGGCTTACGAGACTGCCGGACTACAGCCTCCTGAACGCATCACAGCTCACTCTACTAGGGCTGTGGCTTCCACTTGGGCCTTCAAGAACGAGGCTTCTGTTGATCAGATATGTAAGGCAGCGACTTGGTCTTCCCTGCACACTTTTGCCAAATTCTACAAATTTGAGTCAGTTTTGAGACTATGATTCAGGCGCGTAAGCCTGTGACTAGAAAGATCTATTATAAGATATGGCGTAAATATCTGTATTGGTGTGAATCCAGAGGCTATTCTTGGAGTAAAGTCAGGATTCCTAGGATTTTGTCTTTTCTCCAGGAGGGCCTGGAGAAGGGTTTATCTGCTAGTACCCAGAAGGGGCAGATTTCTGCTTTATCTATTTTGTTGCTATTTTGTGCCAGACATTTAGTCTTTTTGTCAGGCTTTGGTTTGAATCCGGCCTATGTTTAAGTTTGTGACTCCTCCTTGAGTCTTAATTTAGTTCTTACAGTTCTCCAACAGGCTCCATTTGAGCCTATGCATTCTTTGGAAGTTGTTAACCTGGAAGGTTTTGTTTTTGGTTGCTATCTCTTCGGCTTGAAGAGTTTCAGAGCTTTCTGCGTTGCAATGTGAGTCTCCTTTTCTTATTTTTCATTCTGATAAGGTAGTTCTTTGTACTGCCCTAGATTTTCTTCCCAAGGTTCTTTCTGATAAGACTATTAATCAAGAAATTGTTGTTCCTTCTTTGTGTCCTAATCCTTCTTCTCATAAGAAACGTTTGTTGCACAATCTGGATGTAGTTCGTGCATTGAAATATTATTTGCAGGCGACTAAGGTTTTTCGCCAGTCTTCTTCTTTATATGTTGCTTTTTCTGGGAAGCGTAAAGGTCAGAAAGCTACGGCTACGTCTCTTTGTTGGTTGAGGAGTGTTATTCGCTTGGCATATGAGACTGTTGATAAGCAGCCTCCTGAGAAAATCACGGCTCATTCCACGAGGGCTGTTTCTTCTACCTGGGCTTTTAAAAATGGGCTGCCACTTGGTCATACACACTTTTTCAAAATTTTACAAATTTGATACTTTTGCTTCAGCTGAGGCTGTTTTTTGGAGAAAGGTTCTTCAAGCAGTGGTGCCTTCTGTTTAGGCTAACTGTCTTGTCCCTCCCTTATCATCCGTGTCCTCTAGCTTGGGTATTGATTCCCAATAGTAATTATGATGGTCCGTGGACTCACCGTGTCATTAGAAAGAAAATAAAATTTATGCTTACCTGATAATTTGTTTCTTTCTTGACACAGTGAGTCCACAACGCGCCCTGTACTCGGACAGTTTTTTTTCCCATAAACCTCAGGCACCTCTGCACCTTATATTACTTCCTTTCCCTTTGGTCGAATGACTGGGGGTTGTGGGTAAGGGAGTGGTATTTAACAGCTTTGCTGTGGTGCTCTTTGCCACCTCCAGCTGGTCAGGAGTGATATTCCCAATAGTAATTATGAAGATTTAAGGTGGTGAGAGTCCATGAGCCATTACTCCTGGCCAATAGGAGGAGACAAAGATTCCCAAAGTTTTAAGAGCAGTTAATCTGTCCCACCTCTCTTGTATGCTAGTCTTTTCTTTGCCTCCAAATGAGGAAGGTGAAGAATTGAGAATCTCCAGATTCTTTTAAGGGGGCCCTCAGACCGGTTTGAGCCCCATTTCCATCTTAATGGGAGGAGAGTCCACTGCTTCATTCATCACTTGTGGGAATTAAGAACCTGGCCACCAGGAGGCGGCAAAGACACCCCAGTCAAAAGCTTAAATACCTCCCCCACTCCCCTCATCCCACAGTCATTCTTTGCCTATCGTCACAGGAGGTTGGCAGAGAAGTGTTGGAAGATTCAGAGTAGTCTTTTATGGAGGGTAGTACTCTTCGAAATGGGACTGGAGTTTTAAGTGATCCTGTCAGCCTCTCAGTGAGAGCATGGATGAAAGTTAGACTCCGGAGATGCAGGGAGCGTCGTCTCCGCGAAACCATCCCGACTCATGTTAACAGCTCCTTGGCAATCAGCGTTGACGAGTTTTGCTGCCTGCCTTTATTCACTCAAGTCCATGTCAGGAGCGATGCTACTAACCTGTCACACTTGAAGGGCTGTGTTCCTGTTCCACGGCATAGATTCTGGTAAGATCGTTTCATTTATACACATATGATAACGCAAGAAGACAGGGTCACAGTGTGTCTCCTTTTATCTGTATAGAATCAAGGGTTAATATCCCTGGAAAGGGTATTATTGAACAGGGGGGGATTTATGCATAATATCTTTATTGTGTTAATACTATGTCATGTGTGAGATGAGGCTCTGGAAATGTGTGAACAGTCAGGTGAAGATCGGCGCGGCCTGGTTTTGGCGCGTTTTCTCTATAGTGCAGGGGCGGTCCTTCATGGCACTCCATGTGACCGAGGGTGGTCTCATTCAACGTCCTCTTTCCTGATCGGCATTTGCGGGAGACGTAACGGTTTCTCCGTGGTCCGGGTCATAGGAGGTGGTGAGTGCCCTGGCCATTGGTGTATAAAGGTGCCATTTAATCTATCTCAGTCTGTATTAAAGGCCGCAAACTATGGAGGACTCAGATTTAATAAAGAGGGAGTATCCTCTAACATATCAAATACCTGTGTTTATTGTGAGGAGGTACAAGTTGATCCGCCTGCTTAACTGTGTTCTATATGCTATGATAAGATTGCAATCTAAAAAGAATAAGATATTTAGTACTACTGAGCCGTCGACCTCTGAGGGTTGTCCGTCCTGCGAGGTGCGTTCCCAACGTTCATCTCTGATTACACATGTAGCTCCCGAAGGCCCTGCTAATCCTCCCGTGGGAGGGGTCTTGTGACCACCAGATTTCACTGCCCAGTTGCAAGAGGCGATTTCTGCGGCCTTCAATGTCCTACCACGCCCTACGAAGCGCAAGCAAAGGGAAAGACAGAGACTTACGTCCCAGGGGTCAACTACTCCATTGGATGTCTCTGAGAGATTATCCGATGAGGAGGACAGCTCCGACTCGTCGGAGGGCACTCTCCCTGGGACGGAATCGGCGTCTTCTTGACCTCCGGCTTCGAAGGAGCAAGATTTCAAGTTTAAGATGGCGCATTTGCACTTTTAACTGAAAGAAGTGCTTGCTATGTTGGAGTTTCTGGAACCAAAACTTCAGGAAGAACCTTCGATCCCTAAGCTAAATAGGGTTTACGAGGACATGGTGGTGCCCCAGACCTTTCTAGTTCCCGTGAAGATGGCTACGATTATTAAGAATGAGTGGGAGAAACTGGGCTCACTCAGTGTACGACTATTCCCCTTGAGGATAGTTTGTCGTTCAAAGAGCCCATGGATAAGAAGTTAGAATCCATGTTGAGAAAGATGTTCCAACTTGCAGGGTTTGTTTTCCAAACGGCAGCGGTGATTGTTGCAGTGGCTGGAGCGGGTACCTATTGATGTGACGCTCTGTCAGCTATGGTCGAGGTGGAGACTCCCCTCGAGGAGATACAGGAAATTATTAAGGCCTTAAGGGTAGCTAATTCCTTTATCTGTGATTCAAACATGCAGGTTATTTGCCTGAATGCCAAGACATCAGGTTTCTCTGTTCTAGCCCGCAGGGCTCTATGGTTAAAGTCGTGGTCTGCTGACATGACTTCCAAGTCTAAATTACTATCCCTTTGTTTTTGGTTGCTATCTCATAGGGTTTGGAAGTTTTTTTTCATGGTGTATGGTTTTATGATTTTTCTTGTTTGTTTTAGAAATTCTGCTTTTTGTTTGGATTCATCTGCCAGTTCTTTGAAGAGCCAGTTTTTGGCTCTTTCTGGTTTTTGTTGCACAGGAAGATTACTAATCTTTTTATGTTTTGTTCTTGTTTCAGTTATGATTTAGCCTGTCATTGAGCCTGTCATTGAGCCATTTTTTCTCTCCTTGGAACGTTAATATGGTTTTAAGGGTTTTTGCAAGCTTCTTTTTTTGAGCCTATGCATAATTTAAAAAAAACTCATTTTTATTTTAGTAAAGCCAGCACACACTGAATTTTGGGGGGAAATTGGGGGACATTTAAAAAATAACCAGAGATCTGACCTCTGGTTATATTTTTGAGTTCCAGTTGCTCTTGTGAGCTCACAGTAGCAATAACCAAAACTTGTAATGGCTGGTTATTTATCGTGCGCCTGTAGCGCTCCACTTGTAATCTAGCCCTTAGTCTAGTAATTATGGAAACGTTATGTGATGATAGCTGCTTTTTAGTATTCAGATAATTCACCTGGGAGTTGCATCTCAATGCAACTTTGTACCCTCTGTTACATACACAGTAAAAAGGATTTAACAGTTTGGCAAAGTGAGAGGGAGTCTCTTTGTATTTTTTATATTTTTTGTGCGTGGCTGTTAGAAATAAAGGAGCAGTTAAGGAATTTCAAAAGAGAAGGAAATAGCCCAGTTACTGAGTGCAACAACCATTTTTGAAATGCCTTATTACTGAAGGGTATGCAGTGCATTAATATTATTTGTTACACAAGGAGGCTTTCCCTTTAATACTTATTGCCCAAGGTTGTGTGTCTCAGATGTTATTCTACAAAGTCCCAGTTACATTGTTTACAAACATTTTTACTATTCTAAGAAAATATTTAAAAATACTACCAATTAGAAAACCTAAATTACAAATTTAAAAAAAACTAACACTACGAAAAAAATGAAGAAATTAAGAAATCTAAAAAGTAATAAACACTAAATTACGAAAAATAAAAAACGAAATGATCAAAAATAAAAACGATTACACCTAATCTAATATACCTATAAAAATAAAGCCCCCCCCCAATAAAAACACCCCCTAGCCTACAATAAAGTACCACTAGCCCTTTTGTAGGGCATTGTCCTAAGTTAACCAGGTCTTTTACCTGTAAAAAAAAATACAGAGACCCCCCCCCAACAGTAAAACCCACCACCCAACCAACCCCCCAAAATAAAAACCTAACTGTAAAAAAAAAAAAAAAAACTAAGCTACCTATTGCCCCTAAAGCGGCTTTTGTATGGGTATTGCCCTTAAAAGGACATTCAGCTCTTTTACAAAAGCCCAAAGCCCTAATCTAAAAAAATAAACACCCAAAAAGATGAAAAAAAAACCCCACTAACCCCATAAAAGCTACTCCCGGTTCCTGAAGTCCAGACATCCATCTTCATCCAGGCGGCGAGAAGTCTCCATCCAGGCGGCGACACCTTCATCAATCTCTGAAGTCTTCTATCTTCATCCTGGCAGAGCGGAGCTATCCTGGAAGCTGATCCCATCCTACGTGGAGCGTCTTCATATGGTCACCACCGTACACTGAATTTGAATGCAAGGTAGCTGTTTCAAAATGGCGTACCTTGCATTCCTATTGGCTGATTTTATTCTTCAAATTCAAATAAGCCAATAGGATGAGAGCTTCTGAAATCCTTTTGACTGATTTGAACAGCCAATTCCCAAGAAGACGTCCCTGAGATGGATGAAGGTGTTGCCGCCTGGATGAAGATGGATGTCCGGACTTCAGGAACCGTGAGTAGATTTTATGAGGTTAGTGTTTTTTTAGGTTTTTTTTTGTTTGTTTTTTTGGGGGGTTTAGTTTAGGGCTTTGGGCTTTTGGAAAAGAACTGAATGCCCTTTTAAGGGCAGTGAAAAAGAGCTGAATGCACTTTTTAGAGCAATGCCCATACAAATGCAATGGGTAGCTTAGGTTTTTTATTTTGGGGGGTTGGTTGGGTGGTGGATTTTAATGTTGTGGGGAATTTGTATTTATATATTTTTTACAGGTAAAAGAGCTGTTTAACTTAGGGTAATGCCCTACAAATGGCACTTTTAAGGCTATTGGTAGTTTATTGTAGGTTAGGGGGTGTTTTTATTTTGGGGGGGCTTTTTTATTTTTATAGGGCTATTAGATTAGGTGTAATTATTTATTATTTTTGATAATTCTGTTTATATTTTGTAAGCTTAGTATTTATTTTTCGTAATTTAGTGTTTATTATTTTTTTGTAATTTTAGATTTTTTAATTTTTTTCGTAGTGCTAGGTTTTTTAAATTTGTAATTTTAGATTTTTTTATTGGTAGTATTTTATTAGAATAATGTTAGGTTAATTTATAGTTAGGTTTATTTTATTTCAAAGGTAAGTTTTTTTTATTTATTTTAAGATAGTTATATTGTAATTTTAATTTTAAGTTAGGGGGTGTTGGGTTTAGAGGTTAATAGTTTAATTTAGTGTATTTGCAATGTGGAGGGGGGGCTGGCGGTTTAGGGGTTAATAGATTTATTTAGTAGTGGCAATGTGGGGGGGGTCGGAGGTTTAGGGGTTAATAGCTTTTTTTCATGGCGGCAATGTCGGGGAGCGGCGGAATAGGGGTTAATAACTTTATTTAGGTGTCGGGGAGCGGCGAAATAGGTTAATAACTTTATTATAGTGTCGGGAGCGGCGGAATAGGGGTTAATAACTTTATTTAGGTGTCGGGGAGCGGCAAAATAGGGGTTAATAACTTTATTTAGGTGTCGGGAGCGGCGAAATAGGTTAATAACTTTATTATAGTGTCGGGAGCGGCGGAATAGGGGTTAATATCTTTATTTAGGTGTCGGGGAGCGGCGAAATAGGGGTTAATAACTTTTATTAGTGTCAGGGATGTTGGGAGCAGCAGATTATGGGTTAATAACATTTAGGTGTCAGGCAGAAGATTAGGGGTGTTTAGACTTGGGGTTTGTGTTAGGTTTAAACATAACTTTTTTTTTTCCCCCCATAGACATCAATGGGGATGCGTTACGGAGAATTTTCATTCCGCACTTCAGGTGTTAGTTTTTTTCTAAAACTCTCTCCCAATTGCTGTCTATGGTCGAAAGCGTGCGCGAGCACGTCAAAGCAGCCCTTGGCTTTTGTGCGGTATAGAGCTTAACGTCACCATACCGCACGCACAAGGAGGCTTTTCAGCAACTCATAATGGCAGCGCTATGAAGAGTGAAATAACGCAACTTTCTTTCATGTAATTGGCAAGAGTCCATGAGCTAGTGACGTATAGGATATACAATCCTACCAGGAGGGGCAAAGTTTCCCAAACCTCAAAATGCCTATAAATACACCCCTCACCACACCCATAATTCAGTTTTACAAACTTTGCCTCCTATGGAGGTGGTGAAGTAAGTTTGTGCTACAGATTTCTACGTTGATATGCGCTGCTCAGCATTTTGAAGCCAGATTCCTCTCGGAATATCCCTGTGAGGAAAACCATTACATTCAATAGGTGATACTCCCTTCACATCCCTCTGACATTCACTGTACTCTATTACCTCTACTGACAACTGTTTTAGTACTGGTTTGGCTATCCGCTATATGTGGATGGGTGTCTTCAGGTAAGTATGTTTTCATTACTTAAGACCCCATTCTGATTTGCCTCTTGCCTTTTTCTATGTCAGAGGGCTATTCTGTTTGCATTTTTCCCATTCCTGAAACTGTAATATAAGGAAATTGATAATTTTGCTTTATATGTTTTTTTCTCTTACATTTGCAAGATGTCTCAATCTGATCCTGTCTCAGAATTCACTGTTGGATCCCTGCTGCCTGATAACAGTTCTACCAAAGCTAAGGGCATTTGTTGTAAACTTGTGGAGATTATATCTCCAGCTGTGGTTTGTAATAGTTGTCATGAATAACTTTTACATGCAGAAAATGTATCCATCAGTAGTAGTTCATTACCTGTTGCTGTTCCCTCAACATCTAATGCACAAGATATACCTGTAAATTTAAAAGAATGTATTTCTGATTCTATTCAGAAGGCTTTGTCTGCCATTCCGCCTTCTAATAAATGTAAAAGGTCTTTTAAAACTTCTCATAAGGTTGATGAAATTTCAAATGACCAGCAACATACTAAATTATCATTCTCTGATAAGGATCTATCTGATTCAGAAGATCCTGCCTCAGATATTGACACTGATATATCCTCTTATTTAAATTGGAGTATATTTGTTCTTTGTTAAAAGAAGTGTTGATTACATTGGATATGGAGGAAACTAGTCCTCTTGATATTAAAACTAGTAAACGTTTAAATTCTGTTTATAAACCTCCTGTGGTTATTCCTGAGGTTTTTCCAGTTCCTGATGCTATTTCTGATATGATTTCTAAGGAATGGAATAAGCCTGGTACTTCCTTTATTTCTTCTTCAAGGTTTAAAAAATTGTATTCTTTGCTAGAAGTTAGATTGGAGTTTTGGGTAAAGATCCCCAAAGTTGATGGGGCTATCTCTACTCTTTGCTAAACGTACTACTATTCCTACGGAAGATAGTACTTCTTTTAAAGATCCTTTAGATAGGAAACTTGAATCTTATCTAAGGAAAGCTTATTTATATTCAGGTCCTCGTTCCAGGTGCGGCCCTCATTCCAGCTCAGCTGTTAGGGGGCAGATCAACATTTTTCAAAGATGTTTGGATCAATTCGGTCCAAAATCATTGGATTCAGAGTATTGTCTCTCAGGGGTACAGAATAGGATTCAGAGTAAGACCGCCTGTGAGAAGATATTTTCTCTCATGCATTCCGGTAAACCCAGTAAAGGCTCAAGCTTTTCTGAAGTGTGTTTCAGACCTGAAGTTGTCAGGGGTAATCATGCCAGTTCCGTTTCATGAACAGGGTCTGGGGTTTTATTCAAATCTATTCATTGTCCCAAAGAAAGAAAATTCATTTAGACCAGTTTTGAATATAAAGATTTTGAATCGATATGTAAGAGTACCAACTTTCAAAATGGTGACTATAAGGACTATTCTGCCTTTTGTTCAGCAAGGGCATTATATGTCCACAATAGACTTACAGAATGCATATCTTCATATTCCGATTCATCCAGATCACTATCAGTTCCTGAGATACTCTTTTCTAGACCAGCATTACCAATTTGTTGCTCTTCCTTTTGGCCTAGCGACAGCTCCAAGAATCTTTTCAAAGATTCTAGGTGCCCTACTCTCTGTAATCAGAGAGCGGGGTATTGCGGTATTTCCTTATTTGGACGATATCTTGGCACTCACTCAGTCTTTACGTTCTGCAGAATCTCACACGAATCAACTAGTGTTGTTTCTTCAAAGACATGGTTGGAGGATCAATTTACCAAAAAGTTCTTTGATTCCTCAGACAAAGGTAACCTTTTTAGGTTTCCAGATAGATTCAGTGTCCATGGCTTTGTCTCTAACAGACAAGAGACGTTTGAAATTGGTTGCAGCTTGTCGGAACCTTCAGTCTCAGTCATTCCCTTCAGTAGCTATGTGCATGGAAGTTTTAGGTCTCATGACTGCAGCATTGAACGTGATCCTCTTTGCTCGTTTTCATATGAGACCTCTCCGGCTTTGTATGCTGAACCAATGGTGCAGGGATTATACAAGGATATCGCAATTAATATCCTTAAATCCCAATGTTAGACTTTCTCTGACTTGGTGGTTAGATCACCATCGTATAATTCTAGGGGCCTCTTTCGTTCGTCCAACCTGGACTGTGATCACAACAGATGCAAGTCTTTCAGGTTGGGGAGCTGTTTGGGGATCTCAAGGAGGACAGCACAAGGAGTTTAGAAATCTCAAGAGGCGGGATTACCAATCAATATTTTGGAACTCCATTTGATTCTCAGGGCTCTTCAATTTTGGCCTCTGTTGAAGAGAGAACCGTTAATTTGTTTTCAGACAGACAATGTCACAACTGGGGCATATGTCAATCATCAGGGTGGGACTCACAGTCCTCAAGCTATGAAAGAAGTATCTCAGATACTTGTTTGGGCGGAATCCAGCTCCTGTCTAATTTCTGCGGTCCATATCCCAGGTATAGACAATTGGGAAGCGGATTACCTCAGTCGTCAGACTTTACATCCGGGAGAATGGTCTCTCCACCCAGATGTGTTTTCTCAAATTGTTCAGATGTGGGGGCTTCCAGAAATAGATCTGATGGCATCTCATCTAAACAAAAACTTCCCAGGTACATGTCCAGGTCCAGGGATCCTCAGGTGGAAGCAGTGGATGCATTGACACTTCCTTGGTGTTATCAACCTGCTTATATTTTCCCGCCTCGAGTTCTTCTTCCAAGAGTGATCTCCAAGATCATCATGGAGCAATCGTTTGTGCTGCTGGTAGCTCCAGCATGGCCTCACAGGTTTTGGTATGCGGATCTTGTTCGGATGTCCAGTTGCCAACTTTGGCCACTTCCACTAAGGCCAGACCTTCTATCTCAAGGTCCGTTTTTCCATCAGGATCTCAAATCATTAAATTTGAAGGTATTGAGATTGAACGCTTAGTGCTTAGTCATAGAGGTTTCTCTGACTCCGTGATTAATACTATGTTGCAGGCTCGTAAATCTGTTTCTAGAAAGATTTATTATCGAGTTTGGAAAACTTACATTTCATGGTGTTCTCATAAATTCTCTTGGCATTCTTTTAGAATTCCTAGAATTTTACAGTTTCTTCAGGATGGTTTGGATAAAGGTTTGTCTGCAAGTTCCTTGAAAGGACAAATCTCTGCTCTTTTTGTTTTGTTTCACAGAAAGATTTCTAAACTTCCTGATATTCATTGTTTTGTGCAGGCTTTGGTTCGTATCAAGCCTGTCATTAAATCAATCTCTCCTCCTTGGAATCTTAATTTAGTTTTGAAGTCTTTACAGGCTCCTCCGTTTGAGCCTATGCATTCTTTGGACATTAAACTACTTTCATGGAAAGTGTTGTTTCTTTTGGCCATCTCTTCTGCTAGAAGAGTTTCTAAATTATCCGCTCTCTTGTGAATCTCCTTTTCTGATTTTTCATCAGGATAAGTTGGTTTTGCGGATTTCATTTAAATTCTTACTTAAGGTTGTGAATTCTAACAAAATTAATAGAGAAATTGTTGTTCCTTCCTTGTGTCCTAATCCCAAGAATTCTTTGGAGAGATCCTTACATTCTTTGGATGTGGTGAGAGCTTTGAAATATTATGTTAAAGCTACTAAAGATTTCAGGAAGTCTTCTAGTCTATTTGTTATATTTTCTGGTCCTAGGAATGGTCAGAAGGCTTCTGCTGTTTCCTTGGCTTCGTGGTTAAAGTTTTTGATTCATCATGCTTATTTGGACTCGGGTCAAAACAGGTCATTCTACTAGATAAGTCTCTACTTCGTGGGCTTTTAAGAATGAAGCTTCAGTTGATAAGATTTGCAAAGCAGCAACTTGGTCTTCTTTGCAAACATTTACTAAATTCTACCGTTTTGATGTATTTGCTTCTTCGGAAGCGGTTTTTGGTAGAAAAGTTCTTCAGGCAGCTGTTTCAGTTTGATTCTTCTGCTTTTGATTTAAGTTTTTTACTTTCATTTATAAGATTAAATTTATATTTTGGGTTGTGGATTATTTTTTTCAGCGGAAAATGGCTGTTATTATTTTTATCCCTCCCTATCTAGTGACTCTTGCGTGGAGTTCCACATCTTGGGTATTGCTATCCCATACGTCACTAGCTAATGGACTCTTGCCAATTACATGAAAGAAAAAATAATTTATGTAAGAACTTACCTGATAAATTCATTTCGTTCATATAGGCAAGAGTATGGTGGTTATGATTTTTTTGTATAAAGCACAATTATTTCCAAATTCCTTTGATGCTTTTTACTCCTTTCTTTATCACCCCACTTCTTGGCTATTCGTTAAACTGAATTGTGGGTGTGGTGAGGGGTGTATTTATAGGCATTTTGAGCTTTGGGAAACTTTACCCCTCCTGGTAGGATTGTATATCCCATACGTCACTAGCTCATGGACTCTTACCAATATGAAAGAAATGAATTTATCAGGTAAGTTCTTGCATAAATTATGTTTTTTTTGGCGTTCGTTTTGCACCCTGTTTAGCGGAAAACTCGGAATTAAGGTGAGAGAGACTTAAGGAGTTAATTTTCCCTAATTCTTGGCGGACTGTATCGCAGGGGTGTTTTTACTTTCCCTTACATTATCTGGGAGGCAGATTAATCTTGTGCTGTATACCAGCTTAAACTGAAGAGAGGGCTGACGACTGTTTAAACTTAACTTTTGCGCTCTTATGTGTGGTGCAGTCAGTTTTCCTGGCCGCTCATGTGAATTCCACACTTCTGTTTTTACGGAGCGGACCTTCATGAGCCTCAGAGTGTTGGATTGAAGTCTGATGAAGAGAGGTGTCGGCATATTTTTCTCGCCAATCAGAGTGACTTCAGTTGAGAGACGTTTAGCTGGAAGTACTCGGCTTTTTCTTACTAGTGAGTTTATCTCTCCAGTCCGGTAGGAGCTTCAGAAAACTTGTATGAAGTTGATTTTTTTTTTTCATAATTTCATGTTTACCTCCCCACTTAAATATTATATTTCTCATTTAAAAAATAATTTTGGTCGTTGAACATCATTATTTTTATTACTAGTAGGACCTGTTCTTTTGAGCTATGGACCCAGAACAGGATGAGCCTATCTCTCTGGATAAATGTTTGCTATGTTTAGAGAACCAGATTGCCCTACCAATGCAGTTTTGTTCCTCATGTTTAGCAAAAACTTTAAAATTTAAAGAAAAAATTCTCCCTTCTGAGCCAAGTGTCTCTCAGGATAATGCTATACGTGACATGCCTCCGCTTTCTCCTCAATCGTTCCAAGCCTTAATTCTTTCTCATACTGTGCCTTCTGTATCCTCTGAACCACCTGGGGTGTTTATTTACCTGGGGATTTTGCCGCTCAGATTACTTCTGCAGTATCGGCGGCTTTGTCAGCGTTATCTTCTTCAGGTATGCGTAAGAGGAAATCCAAACATTTGCCTGCTAGTAAGGTTTCTGACCCCTCTAAGTCTTCATTAGTCAAGCTTTCTCAATTTGCATACAAAGAGAGAAGCGCTCTACCAGGAACGAACAACAGCTCAGTGGCTTGTTCTATGGCGATTTACCACCCGGAAGCAGCCTCTTTTAGACCAGTGTGCTTTTCACAGAAGAAAACTTTCCTGAAGTATATCAGTCTGATCCCGCCAAGTAAGGTCAGTCCAGCCCCGAAATACCAGGCAATTCTCCTCTGAACAAGGAACATGACAACCCCAGACGATCGTTTCGGCCTCCTATGGGCCTCGTCAGTGAGGTGCAGCCACATTCCTCTAAGCACACTGGGCAAGGAGTCCACGTCTGGTTTCCCCCATCACCCATAGGGAGACTTCCCCAGGGTCATAATAATTTGCATACAAAGAGAGAAGCGCTCTACCAGGAACGAACAACAGCTCAGTGGCTTGTTCTATGGCGATTTACCACCCGGAAGCAGCCTCTTTTAGACCAGTGTGCTTTTCACAGAAGAAAACTTTCCTGAAGTATATCAGTCTGATCCCGCCAAGTAAGGTCAGTCCAGCCCCGAAATACCAGGCAATTCTCCTCTGAACAAGGAACATGACAACCCCAGACGATCGTTTCGGCCTCCTATGGGCCTCGTCAGTGAGGTGCAGCCACATTCCTCTAAGCACACTGGGCAAGGAGTCCACGTCTGGTTTCCCCCATCACCCATAGGGAGACTTCCCCAGGGTCATAATAATTTGCATACAAAGAGAGAAGCGCTCTACCAGGAACGAACAACAGCTCAGTGGCTTGTTCTATGGCGATTTACCACCCGGAAGCAGCCTCTTTTAGACCAGTGTGCTTTTCACAGAAGAAAACTTTCCTGAAGTATATCAGTCTGATCCCGCCAAGTAAGGTCAGTCCAGCCCCGAAATACCAGGCAATTCTCCTCTGAACAAGGAACATGACAACCCCAGACGATCGTTTCGGCCTCCTATGGGCCTCGTCAGTGAGGTGCAGCCACATTCCTCTAAGCACACTGGGCAAGGAGTCCACGTCTGGTTTCCCCCATCACCCATAGGGAGACTTCCCCAGGGTCATAATAATTTGCATACAAAGAGAGAAGCGCTCTACCAGGAACGAACAACAGCTCAGTGGCTTGTTCTATGGCGATTTACCACCCGGAAGCAGCCTCTTTTAGACCAGTGTGCTTTTCACAGAAGAAAACTTTCCTGAAGTATATCAGTCTGATCCCGCCAAGTAAGGTCAGTCCAGCCCCGAAATACCAGGCAATTCTCCTCTGAACAAGGAACATGACAACCCCAGACGATCGTTTCGGCCTCCTATGGGCCTCGTCAGTGAGGTGCAGCCACATTCCTCTAAGCACACTGGGCAAGGAGTCCACGTCTGGTTTCCCCCATCACCCATAGGGAGACTTCCCCAGGGTCATAATAATTTGCATACAAAGAGAGAAGCGCTCTACCAGGAACGAACAACAGCTCAGTGGCTTGTTCTATGGCGATTTACCACCCGGAAGCAGCCTCTTTTAGACCAGTGTGCTTTTCACAGAAGAAAACTTTCCTGAAGTATATCAGTCTGATCCCGCCAAGTAAGGTCAGTCCAGCCCCGAAATACCAGGCAATTCTCCTCTGAACAAGGAACATGACAACCCCAGACGATCGTTTCGGCCTCCTATGGGCCTCGTCAGTGAGGTGCAGCCACATTCCTCTAAGCACACTGGGCAAGGAGTCCACGTCTGGTTTCCCCCATCACCCATAGGGAGACTTCCCCAGGGTCATAATAATTTGCATACAAAGAGAGAAGCGCTCTACCAGGAACGAACAACAGCTCCGTGGCTTGTTCTATGGCGATTTACCACCCGGAAGCAGCCTCTTTTAGACCAGTGTGCTTTTCACAGAAGAAAACTTTCCTGAAGTATATCAGTCTGATCCCGCCAAGTAAGGTCAGTCCAGCCCCGAAATACCAGGCAATTCTCCTCTGAACAAGGAACATGACAACCCCAGACGATCGTTTCGGCCTCCTATGGGCCTCGTCAGTGAGGTGCAGCCACATTCCTCTAAGCACACTGGGCAAGGAGTCCACGTCTGGTTTCCCCCATCACCCATAGGGAGACTTCCCCAGGGTCATAATAATTTGCATACAAAGAGAGAAGCGCTCTACCAGGAACGAACAACAGCTCAGTGGCTTGTTCTATGGCGATTTACCACCCGGAAGCAGCCTCTTTTAGACCAGTGTGCTTTTCACAGAAGAAAACTTTCCTGAAGTATATCAGTCTGATCCCGCCAAGTAAGGTCAGTCCAGCCCCGAAATACCAGGCAATTCTCCTCTGAACAAGGAACATGACAACCCCAGACGATCGTTTCGGCCTCCTATGGGCCTCGTCAGTGAGGTGCAGCCACATTCCTCTAAGCACACTGGGCAAGGAGTCCACGTCTGGTTTCCCCCATCACCCATAGGGAGACTTCCCCAGGGTCATAATAATTTGCATACAAAGAGAGAAGCGCTCTACCAGGAACGAACAACAGCTCAGTGGCTTGTTCTATGGCGATTTACCACCCGGAAGCAGCCTCTTTTAGACCAGTGTGCTTTTCACAGAAGAAAACTTTCCTGAAGTATATCAGTCTGATCCCGCCAAGTAAGGTCAGTCCAGCCCCGAAATACCAGGCAATTCTCCTCTGAACAAGGAACATGACAACCCCAGACGATCGTTTCGGCCTCCTATGGGCCTCGTCAGTGAGGTGCAGCCACATTCCTCTAAGCACACTGGGCAAGGAGTCCACGTCTGGTTTCCCCCATCACCCATAGGGAGACTTCCCCAGGGTCATAATAATTTGCATACAAAGAGAGAAGCGCTCTACCAGGAACGAACAACAGCTCAGTGGCTTGTTCTATGGCGATTTACCACCCGGAAGCAGCCTCTTTTAGACCAGTGTGCTTTTCACAGAAGAAAACTTTCCTGAAGTATATCAGTCTGATCCCGCCAAGTAAGGTCAGTCCAGCCCCGAAATACCAGGCAATTCTCCTCTGAACAAGGAACATGACAACCCCAGACGATCGTTTCGGCCTCCTATGGGCCTCGTCAGTGAGGTGCAGCCACATTCCTCTAAGCACACTGGGCAAGGAGTCCACGTCTGGTTTCCCCCATCACCCATAGGGAGACTTCCCCAGGGTCATAATAATTTGCATACAAAGAGAGAAGCTTTCTCAATTGTCTGATGAGGAAAATGCTTCAGTAGCTTCTGAAGGTGAGCTCTCAGACTCTGACACTTAAGCAGAAAAATCTTCAGAATTTTTAGATTTAAGCTTGAACAACGGTTACTACTGAATGAGGTTCTAGCTACTTGGGCCGACTCTGGACCTTTGGTTTTTGTCAACCCCTCGAAGTCTTCTAAACTGGATAGAGTTTATGATTATCCATCTTCTGAGGAGTTTTTTCCTGTTCCAAGGAAGATGTCTGAAATTATAGCTCAGGAATGGGATAAGCCAGGGCTTCCTTTTTCCCCTTCCCCAGTTTTTAAAAATATGCTTCCTGTTGCTGACTCTATTCGTGACTCATGGCGCACTGTGCCTAAAGTAGAAGGAGCTATTTCTACACTTGTTAATAGAACTACCACTCTTATAGAGAATAGTTGCTCATTTAAGGATCCAATGGATATGAAACTATAGAGGCTATATTAAAAAATATGTGCATCTATCAAGGATTACAGGTGCATCCTGCAGCGAGTATCGCCACAGTTGCGGGAGCAGCATCTTATTGCAATGCCTTGTCCGATCTTATTTCAGTGCAAACTACGGTAGAGGAGATCAAAGATGGGATCAAAGCTCTGTGATGCCAATATGCAGATAATTAGACTGGGAGCTAAGATGTCTAGCTTCACTGTGCTAGCCTGCAGAGCTCTGTGTTTAAAATCTTGGTCGGCTGATGTTTCTTCAAAGGCCAAGCTTTTAGCTTTACCTTTATAAGGGGTAAAACTCTGTTTGGACCTGGTCTGGCGGAAATCATTTCAGAGATTACGGGTGGAAAGGGATCTTTCCTACCTCAGGACAAGAAGAATAGACCTGGGGTCGACAAGAAGAATAGACCTGGGATCGACATACTTCTAATTTTCGTTCCTTTTGCAACTTTAAGGGGCAGAAGTCCTCCTCTTCCTTACCAGACCAATCCAGGTTCACTTGGAAATCTATCCAGCCCTGGAACAAGGGGAAACAAAACAAAAAGCCTTCCGCCAACTGTAAAATCAGCATGAAGGGTCTGCCCCCGATCCAAGTTTGGGTCAAGTGGGGATAGGCTTTCTCTTTTTCAACAGACTTGGATACGCGATGTCCCAGATCCATGGGCTGTTGACATAGTATCCCAGGGTTACAGAATGGGATTCAAGGTGCAGATTTCTCCTGTCAAGATTATCCTCAAACCAGGTAAAGAGGGAGGCGGCCTTAAATTGCGTAAAGGATCTATTCTCCCTGGGAGTTATTGTACCAGTCCCTCTAAAGGAACAAGGTCTAGGATTCTATTCAAATCTTTTTGTGGTTCCCAAAAAGGAGGGAACTTTTTGTCCCATACTAAATCTAAAGTGTTTTAACAAATTCCTCAGGGTTCCTTCCTTCAAGATGAAAACTATTTGTTCCATTGGTCCAGGAAGGTCAGTCCATGATGACAATAGAGCTGAAGGACGCATATTTGCATGTTCCCATTCACAGGGATCATCACCAGTTAATAAGGTTTGCCTTTCTGTACAAGCATTTACAGTTTCTTGCCCTTCCGTTTGGTCTTGTCATGGCTCCCAGAATATTCACAAAGGTCTTTGGAGCCTATTGGATCCCAGGTTTGCAGTGGTACCTTATCTAGACGACATATTGGTTCAGGCGCCATCTTTTCAACTAGCAAAATCTCATACAGAGAAGTTGATGTCTTTTCTACGTTCCCACGTGTGAAAAGTGAATCTGGAAAAGAGTTCTCTAGTTCCGTCTAAAAGAGTGAGTGTGTTTCCTAGGAACAATCATAGATTCCTTGTCCATGAAGTTTTCCTGATGTCAGAAAATCCAAGCTTTTTGCTGTTTGCCTTTTTCTCCAGTCTGTCTTTTATCCAACAGTGGCTCAATGCATGGAGGTGATTGGTCTGATGGTGGCTTTCATGAACATCATTCCTTTTGCTCGGTTCCATCTGCAACCGCTGCAGCTTTGCATGCTCCGTCAATAGAACGGAGACCATTCGGATTTATCGCAGAGGGTAAATCTGGACCCCCTAACAAGAGACTCTCTCTCGTGGTGGATTTCACAGGAACATCTGTCACGGGGCATTTGCTTACTGCGACCTTCCTGGATGATTGTGACTACGGGCGCCAGCCTGTCAGGCTGGGGAGCTGTTTGGGGTTCTCTGAAGACTCAGGGCCTGTGGTCTCGGGAAGAATCTTCTCTTCCCATAAACATCTTGGAGTTGAGAGCAATCTTCAATGCCTTGACAGCGTGGCCTCAATTATATTTAGTCCGGTTTATGAGGTTCCAGACGGACAATATCACCTCAGTGGCTTACATCAACCGCCAAGGAGGAACTCTGAGTTCCTTGGCCATGAAGGAGGTGACTCACATTCTGCAGTGGGCGGAAGCTCACAATTGTCTCCTATCTGCCATCCACATTCCAAGAGTGGACAATTGGGAGGCAGATTTTCTGAGCAGACAGACTTTTTATCCCGGGGATTGGGCTTTCCATCCGGAAGTGTTCTCTCAGATAACCCTCAGGTGGGGGGTTCCAGAGTTGGATCTGATGAAGTCCCGCCAAAACGCCAAGGTTCCAAAGTACGGTTCAAGGTCAAGAGATCCTCAGGCCATTCTGATAGATGCCCTAATGGTTCCTTGGATTTTCTCTCTAGCATATCTGTTTCCTCTGTTTGGTCTCCTTCCTCAAGTCATTGCTCGTATCAAACAGGAGAGAGCATCGGAAATTCTAATTGCTCCTGCATGGCCTCGCAGGATCTGATTCGCGGATCTAGTAAGGATGTCCTCTCTACCTCCTTGGAGGTTACCTCTGAGGAAGGACCATCTATTTCAAGGTCCTTTCCTCCATCCAAGCCTGGATTCTCTGACTCTAACTGCTTGGAGATTGAACGCCTAGTTCTCTCTAGACGTGGTTTTTCTGAAGCGGTCATTGATACTATGCATCAGGCTTGCAAACCTGTTATTTGCAAGATTTACCATATAGTATGGTGTAAATATCTTTATTGGTGCAAATCTAAGGGTTTCTCCTGGAGCCAGGTGAGGATTCCCTGTATTTTATCTTTTCTTCAGGATGGCTTGGAGAAAGGTTTGTCAGTCAGTACTCTGAAGGGTCAGATTTCTGTGTTATCCATCCTTTTTGCACAAACGCCTGGCAGACTTACTAGATGTTCAAGCTTTTGTACAGGCCCTGGTCAGAATCAGGCCTGTGTTTAATCTAGTTCTTAAAGTTTTGCAGCAGGCTCCATTTGAGCCGATGCATGTTGTTAATATAAAATTATCTTGGAAGATTTTGTTTCTCCTTGCTATTTCTGAGCTTTCAGTTCTGCAGTGTGATTCCCTGTACCTTATCTTTCATAGTCCTTCGTACTAAATTGGGTTTGCTCCCTAAGGTGGTGTCGGATAGAAACATTAATCAGGAAATTGTTGTTCCTCCTTTTTGTCCCAATCCTTCTCATAAGGAACGTCTTTTGCATAACTTGGATGTTGTGTTGTGTTGTGCACACTCTTTCTGTCTGGTTGAGAAGTTTGATTTGTTTTGTTTATTTGCTTATGAGATTGCCGGACAGCAGCCACCTAAGAGAATTAAGTCTCATTCCACTAGGGCTGTCTCCTCTTCTTGGGTTTTTAAAAATTAAGCTTCTGTGGAACAGATTTGCAAGGCAGCTACATGGTCCTTTCTGCATACTTTTTCCAAATTCTACAAATTTGATACTTTTACCTAGGCTGAGGCCTCTTTTGGGAGAAAGGTTCTTCAAGTGGTGTTGCCTTCTGTTAAAGTCCTCCTGCCTTGTTCTTCCTCCCTGTTCATTTCGTGTCCTCTAGCTTGGATATTGGCTCCCACTAGTAATTGGAATGAGTCCACGACTCCGCCCTCTTTTTTTTTTTTTATAATTCGGCAGGTTTTTTGAGTAAACCTCAGACACCTTTTCACCCTTTTGTTTCTTCTTTTTCCATTTTCCTTCGGCTGAATGACTGGGGATTATGGGTAAGGAAAGTTACACTTAACAGCTCTGCTGGGGTGCTCTTTGCCTCCTCCTGCTGGCCAGGATTTGAATATCCCACTAGTAATTGGAATGACGTTGTGGACTCTCCATGCACGGAAAGAAAGAAATTTATCAGGTAAGCATAAATTTTGTTTTTATACTATGACCTTTTTAACAGAGGAGATCTTTCTATGTAATTAGTATATAATTCAAAACTACTAAAATGTAAAGGTATTTTTATAAAGTAAATAAGCTGCATCTTGAGATTTAGTAAAGGGCAACTTTAGCCTGTGGTCCTTTAGCACAAAAGATTTAGATGCTACAAACAAATTAAATATATCTTATGAGTGTTACAAATTATGAAAGCGGCAGCCTGTATCTAAACTGTATTCAGGAAGAAAAGTAGCAAGGCTTTGCTTTCTAGTCAGAGGTGGAAATCCAATATATTGACTGTATTGGGGTCCTTTTTTTTTCCGGCAATTGGATATATTTACAATACAGATAATACACCATTTATAAAGCCACTAGCATTTTAAACCAACTTTAACAGTTTGTCTCTTTTTTCCTCCAAATCCCGGTTCACTGGAATAGTTAAGGCTGCTATAAAAATCAACCCTACACCAAATATATTCCATACCTCTTAATGGGGGTAATGGAGAGTTCACTTTATTAAAGTACAAACCGTGTTAATTTGCCAGTAGCAAATATAAATCCATAGCCCAAACTATAAACTTACCATTTGATTTTCTTCTTTATAGCATAAAAATCACAGTCCATAGTATGAGGCTGCATCAACTTCTGCCATCTGATCAGTTTGACACTGTTGAACTTTTATATATATATAATATATTGCCCTGTAAAGTAACTGTCTATATTGTGGCTAATCAGTGACCATATGTAAATGACTGTACACAGCTAGAAATGTAAATCTCCTGTATGTGGAGACAGTCACCCGCTCCCGAGGGGGGTGGAATTTTTGTCTTTGTGTATCTTTCATTAAATAAATACAGTGTAAGTAATGCATATAGATTGCATGTTTAATGTATCTCATACCCACCAGAGACAACATTTTATCTATTTTAATAGTTTGGGTTCTTTTTGCAAAGTGAAGTAGATATAGCTGGTTTTCTTCATACTAAAGGAACATTAGACAGCTGGGTGCAACAACAGTAAGATGTTGTTTTTTGTTTGTTTTTCCCCCTAGTGCCTTCAGCCCTCTTCAAAACATTTCTTATTCCAACTTCTTCCTGGTGCTGGTTGGTCAAGCTCCACATCTTCATACTGGGCACTGCCATCTTGCAGCTTAAGTATTCTTAAACCTTAGTGTCAGAAATGGTGCGTGTTCACAAATCAATTATGTTGGCGGCTTTACGCGTTTTCAGCGGCTGCATTGCTCTTTATTGATTATGTAGCATTTCTATATGTTATGCAATTTTAGAACTGTGTTTAAAAACTGAAGGGAAAAAACGTAGAATGTCCCACTCTGTATTGGTTGTGCTAACATGAGTTGAAGCTGAGGAAACAATGACAACATCACTGATCTGTGAATGATGACCACTTCTGTCACAGAGTGCAAGAATACCTGAGCTCCAAGTGCGCAATATGAAAATGCAGAGCTTCGCCAACTGGCACCTGTAAAGAGTTACAATAAGAAAATAGCTCTGGAGAGAGCTGTAGACACAGGAAGTAAATCAATAGTATGGTGAGTAGTTGTGGTATTGTAGTGTGTGCCTTATCCCTTCAGTAGTCCCTTGAGTAATTATGAAAGTGAAGAGTAGAATAAATAGGTACAGTCAGTGTATAGAGGAGGTGGTACATTTTACTAAATGCATTTCCTATTGTAATGAAGTTCTTTACATCTAGATCTCTATATATATAACACTTTGGTATTCCTGTCAGCTCCCATCCACTGTGAGACACTCAGCCAGACAGCTTCCTCATACAGATGCAGACCATCAGTGGTATAGAAGTCTGGATAGTCTACCTTACCAATCCTGCTGTTGTATTTCCTAGGGTGGATGGAAAAGAAGCCCCACTTGATGGCCGTCTGGAAGTGAAAACACCATTAAGGGAATATCCCAGATTATCTCCAGAAAACAAAGATGCTCGTCCCTTCCGCACTCCTAGAAATGGGATGGTCACTCATGTGCAACACTGTGAACAGAAGAGCCTGGAGCAGGTAAAGGGTGTTGCATTGTAGCCTGGTTTACACATTTGCCTCTCTTTTAGTAAAATACATATTTTAATCACTTTTTTCTTCTATTTTCACCAGAACAGAGAAGTTCTTCCTCCTGATGAGAGGCTTTCTGAGTCTGTCACCCCTCAACACTTTGCAGGTGTGTCACTGTATTTTCATAGCACCATGTCTGTGGGTAGGTAGATTTACACACAGACAGATCTAGTAGGGGTATATGTGCCACATTTTAAAGTCACTGAGCTTCTCTGTAAGACTTATTGTACTGCTGTGGCTGAAACACCTATACTTAAAGGAACACTCAAGTCAAAATTAAACTTCAAGATTCAGATACAGCATGCAATTTAAAACAACTTTCCAATTTACTTCAATTAACAAAATGTGCACAGTCTTTTTATATTTACACTTTTTGAGTCACCATCTCCTACTGAGCATGTGCAAGAATTCACTGCATATATGTATATGCATTTGTGATTGGCTGATGGCTGTCACATGGTACAGGGGAAGTGGAAATAGACATAACTTTGCAATTTATTTAACAAAAATCTGCTACTCATTTGAAGTTCAGACTAAGTGCTATTGTATTGTCTTCTTATCATGCTTTTGTTGATTATGCAAATCTACTGTATTGACTGGTCCTTTAAAGAGATAGGAAAGATTAAACTTGCATAATTTAGATAGAGCATGTAATTTTAAGACACTTTTAAATTCACTTCTATTTTCAAATGTGCTTTGTTCTCTTAGTATCCCTTGTTAAAAATGAATACGCACATATCCTACACTAGTGGGAGCTGCTGCTAATTGGTGCCTGCACACATTTGTCTCTTCTAATTGGATAATTAGATGTGTTCAGCTTCCTGTAGTGCAATGCTGTCCCTTCAGCAATGGATAACAAGAGAATGACGCACATTTGATAATAGAGGTAAATTGGAAAGTTGTTTAAAATTTGATATTCTATCTGAATCATAAAAGAAAATTTGGGGGTTTACTATCCCTTTAATAATTAGTAGGGGTGCCCACATACTTTTGGCCATATATTGTTTGTTTCTAGACAAACGCACAACTCTGCTATTAGACTAAAGCATAATTTTTCGCTGCAACCAAGTGATGCATCAGTTCAGCAGTAGTGCGAGTCTACACTGCTATAGATATACATAGTGCGGGAGGTGCAGTTCATATTGGCTGTACTGTCCACTTGTCAAACTAAGCAAAAAAAAATTACTTTGCAGAGAGGCGGACAAGGAAAATTAGGAACAATGTGTTTTCAATCCTTAGACTAGGATATGTTTCAAGAGACATTCCGGGGAAAAAATTAAATGCACATAGATGAATTACAGATTTGAATAGAAACATATTTGCAACATACATGTATTGACAAAAATGCTTCTAGTAAAAATTATTACTGTTTTAGAGTTTTCTGTATGTAAAAAAATAGCTGGATATTGCCAGTGCACCAGCATTTTACCGGTGAGGCTTGTTTCATGTCAGCAGTTGACAAATTGAGTCATTACCAGATGGTACAAACACCTTAAGTTTTCTAAACAAGTGCTGTGTTTAAAATGCTGGTGCACGGTGCATACTTAAATACACTTTTGAAACAGCTATAGCTTTTATTAGAAGCATTATTGCTGGTACATGTATCTTTCTATTCAAAACGGAAATGCATACATGTGGATTCCAGTTTTAGCTGGACTGTCCATTAAGTTTTAGAAATCTGTAAAGCAATATTGATGAAATGCCCCTTTTACAGAAAACTATTGCCGGAGAACTCTGAACTGTAGAGAAGTTTACTGATGGGAGTGTTTGTAAGACTATGATAGGAATATGTAAAACAAGGGCTTGGCTACTTGTCTGTGAAACTAGCCATTCTAGAAAAAAAAAATCTAAATTATTTGGCACTTACTCCCTAACTGTGCTGCTGTGTTTTTGTTTCCACCAGCTTGTGACTCATTAACCAGGACTTTGGACAGTGGCATTGGGACGTTTCCTCCCCCAGATTACTGTGGTGGAACTCCGAGCAAAAGTGCTCCAAAGCTAAAGCCCAGGCTGGAGTCGCCTTCTGTGCTTCCAGTGGGCAAGTTTTCTGCCTTCCCCAAGGTGCCAAGAAGAGCAAGGACATTGGAAAGGGACATGCGAAGTATGGAGGAGATGTTTCCATCTGGGCAACACCAAAGTGTTCCAGCATTCCATGCACTGCTGACAGAGCCGGAACCTACTGTGGGTCACAGGATGTACAGAGAAGGTTTGTATCCTCTATCAGGACTACAATTTTGACTTATTGTGTTCATGTGTGTAAAACAAACTCACAAGTCTATTTCTCCTGTTAAGTGTGGTCAGTCCACGGGTCATCATTACTTCTGGGATATTAACTCCTCCCCAACAGGAAGTGCAAGAGGATTCACCCAGCAGAGCTGCTACATAGCTCCTCCCCTCTACGTCACACCCAGTCATTCTCTTGCACCCAACTAATAGATAGGATGTGTGAGAGGACTGTGGTGATTATACTTAGTTTTATACCTTCAATCAAAAGTTTGTTATTTTATAACAGCACCGGAGTGTGTTGTTCCTTCTCTGGTAGAGTTTGAAGAAGAATCTACCTGAGTTTTTTGTATGATTTTAGCCGGCGTAGTTAAGATCATATTGCTGTTCTCGGCCATCTGAGGAGAGGTAAACTTCAGATCAGGGGACAGCGGGCAGGTTAATCTGCAAAGAGGTATGTAGCAGCATATTATTTTCTGACAATGGAATTTGACTGAGAAAATTCTGCCATACCGATATAATGTAATCTCAGCCTTAAATGCAGTAGTAGCAACTGGTATCAGGCTGTCATGTATATATATTTTACACTTCAGTATTCTGGGGAATGGCACTTCACTGGGATAATACTGTATGCATAAGACTTTAGCCTAATTTGCAGTGACTAGCAACAGGCTTTCTAATGTCATTTCATTTATTTGATGTTAAACGTTTTTTGCTGGCATGTTAAATCGTTTAATTTTCTGAGGTACTGGGTGAAAAAATGTTTTGGGCACTGTTTTTTTTCCACTTGGCAGTCGTTTTATTTAATTTAAGACAGTTTACTGATCTCCCTCACTGTTGTGTGTGAGGGGGAGGGGCCTATTTTGGCGCTTTTGCTACGCATCAAAAAATTCAGTCAGAAGTCTCTTGTCTTCCCTGCATGATCCGGTTCGTCTCTACAGAGCTCAGGGGTCTTCAATACTTATTTTGAGGGAGGTAATCACTCACAGCAGAGCTGTGAGGTTGTAGCTGACTGTGATAAAAAAGGTTTATTTCTGTACTTTTTTTCTGCTATCAGGGTTAGTTATCCATTGCTAATGGGGGCAATCCTTTGCTAAAATTGTGTATTTACCGTAAAAGATTGATGTTGTAGTTTCTCAGTTTATTAGTTCTCAACTGTCATAACCTTTTTCTGTGCTTCTTAAAGGCACAGTACGTTTTCATATTATTTGTAAATTACTTTGGAAAGTATTTCCAAGTTGCTAGTTTAATTGCTAGTGTGTTAAACATGTCTGATTCAGAGGAATATCTCTGTGCTATATGTGCTAAAGCCAAAGTGGAGCCCAATAGAAATTTATGTACTAATTGCATTGATGCTACTTTAAATAAAAGTCAATCTGTACAAATTGAACATATTTCACCAAACAACGAGGGGAGAGTTATGCCGACTAACTCGCCTCACGTGTCAGTACCTGCATCTCCCGCTCGGGAGGTGCGTGATATTGTAGCGCCGAGTACATCAGGGCGGCCATTACAAATCACATTACAGGATATGGCTAATGTTATGACTGAAGTTTTGGCTAAATTACCAGAACTAAGAGGTAAGCGTGATCACTCTGGGGTGAGAACAGAGTGCGCTGTTGATAATAGGGCCATGTCTGATACTGCGTCACAGTATGCTGAACATGAGGACGGAGAGCTTCAATCAGCAGGTGACGGTTCTGATCCCAATAGAATGAATTCAGACATTTCTAATTTTAAGTTTAAACTCGAAAACCTCCGTGTACTGTTAGGGGAGGTTTTAGCAGCTCTAAATGATTGTAACACCGTTGCAATCCCAGAGAAATTATGTAGGCTGGATAGATACTATGCGGTACCGGCGAGTACTGACGTATTTCCTATACCTAAGAGGCTTACAGAGATAATTGCTAAGGAGTGGGATAGGCCCGGTGTACCCTTTTCCCCCCCTCCTGTGTTTAGAAAAATGTTTCCAATAGACGCCACCACACGGGACTTATGGCAGACGGTCCCTAAGGTGGAGGGAACGGTTTCTACTCTGGCTAAGCGTACCACTATCCCGGTGGAGGATAGCTGTGCCTTTTTTAGATCCAATGGATAAAAAATTAGAGGGTTACCTTAAGAAAATGTTTGTTCAACAAGGTTTTATATTGCAACCCCTTGCATGTATTGCGTCTGTCACGGCCGCGGCCGCTTTTTGGTCCGAGTCCCTGGAAGAGACTCTTGACTCAATAACTATAGATGAGATTTCAAACAAGCTTAAGACACTTAAGCTAGCTAATTCATTTATTTCGGATGCCGTAGTACATTTAACTAAACTTACGGCCAAGAATTCCGGATTCGCCATTCAGGCACGCAGAGCACTGTGGCTAAAATCCTGGTCAGCTGACGTTACTTCTAAATCTAAATTACTTAACATACCTTTCAAAGGGCAGACCTTATTCGGGCCCGGGTTGAAAGAAATTATCGCTGACATTACAGGAGGTAAGGGCCATGCCCTGCCTCAAGACAGAGCCAAACCTAAGGCTAGACAGTCTAATTTTCGTTCCTTTCGGAATTTCAAAGCAGGAGCAGCATCAACTTCCTCTGCACCAAAACAGGAAGGAGCTGTTGCTCGCTACAGACAAGGCTGGAGACCTAACCAGTCCTGGAACAAGGGCAAGCAGGCCAGGAAACCTGCTGCTGCCCCTAAGACAGCATGAATTGAGGGCCCCCGATCCGGGAACGGATCTAGTGGGGGGCAGACTTTCTCTCTTCGCCCAGGCTTTGGCAAGAGATGTCCAGGATCCCTGGGCGTTAGAGATCATATCTCAGGGATACCTTCTGGACTTCAAATCCTCTCCCCCAAAAGGGAGATTTCATCTGTCAAGGTTGTCAACAAACCAAATAAAGAAAGAGGCGTTTCTACGCTGTGTACAAGATCTTTTACTAATGGGAGTGATCCATCCGGTTCCGCGGTCGGAACAAGGACAAGGGTTTTACTCAAATCTGTGGTTCCCAAAAAAGAGGGAACTTTCAGGCCAATCCTGGATTTAAAAATCCTAAACAAATTCCTAAGAGTTCCATCGTTCAAAATGGAAACTATTCGGACAATCTTACCCATGATCCAAAAGGGTCAGTACATGACCACAGTGGATTTAAAGGATGCTTACCTTCACATACCGATTCACAAAGATCATTACCGGTATCTAAGGTTTGCCTTCCTAGACAGGCATTACCAGTTTGTAGCTCTTCCATTCGGATTGGCTACGGCTCCAAGAATCTTCACGAAGGTTCTGGGTGCTCTTCTGGCGGTACTAAGACCGCGAGGAATTTCGGTAGCTCCGTACCTAGACGACATTCTGATACAAGCTTCAAGCTTTCAAACTGCCAAGTCTCATACAGAGTTAGTACTGGCATTTCTAAGGTCGCATGGATGGAAGGTGAACGAAAAGAAGAGTTCTCTCTTTCCACTCACAAGAGTTCCCTTCTTGGGGACTCTTATAGATTCTGTAGAAATGAAGATTTACCTGACAGAAGACAGGTTAACAAAGCTTCAAAATGCATGCCGTGTCCTTCATTCCATTCAACACCCGTCAGTAGCTCAATGCATGGAGGTGATCGGCTTAATGGTAGCGGCAATGGACATAGTACCCTTTGCACGCCTACATCTCAGACCGCTGCAATTGTGCATGCTAAGTCAGTGGAATGGGGATTACTCAGACTTGTCCCCTACTCTGAATCTGGATCAAGAGACCAGAAATTCTCTTCTATGGTGGCTTTCTCGGCCACATCTGTCCAGGGGGATGCCATTCAGCAGGCCAGACTGGACAATTGTAACAACAGACGCCAGCCTACTAGGTTGGGGCGCTGTCTGGAATTCTCTGAAGGCTCAGGGACAATGGAATCAGGAGGAGAGTCTCCTGCCAATAAACATTCTGGAATTGAGAGCAGTTCTCAATGCCCTTCTGGCTTGGCCCCAGTTAACAACTCGGGGGTTCATCAGGTTTCAGTCGGACAACATCACGACTGTAGCTTACATCAACCATCAGGGAGGGACAAGAAGCTCCCTAGCAATGATGGAAGTATCAAAGATAATTCGCTGGGCAGAGTCTCACTCTTGCCACCTGTCAGCAATCCACATCCCAGGAGTGGAGAACTGGGAGGCGGATTTCCTAAGTCGTCAGACTTTTCATCCGGGGGAGTGGGAACTTCATCCGGAGGTCTTTGCCCAAATACTTCGACGTTGGGGCAAACCAGAGATAGATCTCATGGCGTCTCGACAGAACGCCAAGCTTCCTCGTTACGGGTCCAGATCCAGGGATCCGGGAGCGGTTCTGATAGATGCTTTGACAGCACCTTGGACCTTCGGGATGGCTTATGTGTTTCCACCCTTCCCCATGCTTCCTCGATTGATTGCCAGAATCAAACAGGAGAGAGCATCAGTGATTCTAATAGCGCCTGCATGGCCACGCAGGACTTGGTATGCAGATCTAGTGGACATGTCATCCTGTCCACCTTGGTCTCTACCTCTGAAACAGGACCTTCTGATCCAGGGTCCCTTCAAACATCAAAATCTAATTTCTCTGAAGCTGACTGCTTGGAAATTGAACGCTTGATTTTATCAAAACGTGGTTTTTCTGAGTCAGTTATTGATACCTTAATACAGGCTAGGAAGCCTGTTACCAGAAAGATTTACCATAAGATATGGCGCAAATACTTATATTGGTGCGAATCCAAGAGTTACTCATGGAGTAAGGTTAGGATTCCTAGGATATTGTCTTTTCTACAAGAAGGTTTAGAAAAGGGTTTATCCGCTAGTTCCTTAAAGGGACAGATTTCAGCTCTGTCCATTCTTTTACACAAACGTCTGTCAGAAGTTCCGGACGTTCAAGCTTTTGGTCAGGCTTTAGCTAGGATCAAGCCTGTGTTTAAAACTGTTGCTCCACCATGGAGTTTGAACTTAGTTCTTAATGTTTTACAGGGTGTTCCGTTTGAACCCCTTCATTCCATTGATATCAAGCTGTTATCTTGGAAAGTTATGTTTTTAATGGCGATTTCCTCGGCTCGAAGAGTCTCTGAGTTATCTGCCTTACATTGTGATTCTCCTTATCTGATTTTTCATTCAGACAAGGTAGTTCTGCGTACTAAACCTGGGTTCCTACCTAAGGTGGTCACTAACAGGAATATCAATCAAGAGATTGTTGTTCCATCTTTGTGTCCTAATCCTTCTTCGAAGAAGGAACGTCTGCTACACAATCTAGATGTAGTCCGTGCCCTGAAATTTTATCTACAGGCAACTAAGGATTTTCGACAAACGTCTTCCCTGTTTGTCGTTTATTCTGGTCAGAGGAGAGGTCAAAAAGCTTCGGCTACCTCTCTCTCTCTTTTTGGCTTCGTAGCATAATACGGTTAGCCTATGAGACTGCTGGACAGCAGCCTCCTGAAAGAATTACAGCACATTCTACTAGAGCTGTGGCTTCCACTTGGGCCTTTAAGAATGAGGCTTCTGTTGAACAGATTTGCAAGGCTGCAACTTGGTCTTCTCTTCATACTTTTTCCAAATTTTACAAATTTGACACTTTTGCTTCTTCGGAGGCTGTTTTTGGGAGAAAGGTTCTTCAGGCAGTGGTTCCTTCCGTATAAAGAGCCTGCCTGTCCCTCCCGTCATCCGTGTACTTTAGCTTTGGTATTGGTATCCCAGAAGTAATGATGACCCGTGGACTGACCACACTTAACAGGAGAAAACAAAATTTATGCTTACCTGATAAATTCCTTTCTCCTGTAGTGTGGTCAGTCCACGGCCCGCCCTGTTTTTTATGGCAGGTCTAAAAAAAATTTTAAATTATACTCCAGTCACCACTTGCACCCTTTGGCTTCTCCTTTCTCGTTGGTTCTTGGTCGAATGACTGGGTGTGACGTAGAGGGGATGAGCTATGTAGCAGCTCTGCTGGGTGAATCCTCTTGCACTTCCTGTTGGGGAGGAGTTAATATCCCAGAAGTAATGATGACCCGTGGACTGACCACACTACAGGAGAAAGGAATTTATCAGGTAAGCATAAATTTTGTTTTTTCTAATCAGTTGGCAACACATTTGTAATGTTTGTGTTTTAGTGATAATATAAATATACCTTTTCCCCCAATACCTACATTTGAAACAAACATGATAGCACAGAACAATGATCTTGGTAAGGTGTTTGAATTCACAGCAAAACAGTATGGTCACAACCAGACATTTTTCCCTTACTCTATCCTCTGATCCTTGCTTATCTCAACCCCACTTCCCCCTTTAGTCCATCTCTCAGATGGCTCATTTTTGGAACATGGCGTCTTTCCACATTGGGAAAATGTAAATCCTGTAATTCCTCATAGATTGAGATATATTGTGATCTATTCCTCTTTCCTTGAGCAGGTAGATAACTATTAAACATATGTGAATTTCTGTTAAATGTGATTCTTTTGAGAAATTTGGAATAGATGTGAGAGGCTGTAGGAGAATCCACAGCAAATACTGTACATGTAAAAATGTTTTGTGTTGTTGAAAGCAGGCTCCAGCAAGGATCATGGGAGGACTCAGCAGGGGAAAAACTGGACCTTCCCCAATGCCAAGGTCAATAATAGCTCCTCAGACTGCTTCAGGACTAGATCACATGACCTCGAAGAGGTAAGGAAAAGAGCCTAACTTAATATTCAACTTTAGGATTAATCAACAAAGTTATTGTACTGTATAAAGACCTTGTGTTTAACACCTTCAATTTGCAAGAATTCAGATTTCAGTAAAGAAGTACACCATCAAAGAAAAACTAAAAAAATAATAACCTATTAATCCAAATAGGTTACCTTTTCAAAATCAAACGTTAAATAAGTTACAATATGGCAGCGCCCACTGCTTTATAGACATTAACTTTACCCTTAGTTTTTCAATATTTAATCAACTAATATATCGTCATTTTTAAAAATACATGTACAAATTATTCTCAGGCTAATCTTTTCTCTGAATGTTTCATTCAAGCAATGATTTATTGTTATAGTGTTTAATGTTCCTTTTAACAACAAGGTTTAATTTTTTGATAAATAACAGATTTTGTTATTTGTTGCTTTATTTTTTATTTCCTTGTTATGTAAAATTTTTAATGGAAAATGAGAAACATATTGATTTTTTTTTTTTTTTAAGATGATGAAAGATTATTTTATGCTGGTATTCACATTGTGAAATATGTACAAATGTATATTTGTCCTCTTTATGTTAATTTCTCTATACAAAGAAAATATATCTATATTGATAGTGATCTCCACTATTATACAACACAACATTTTATAGCTCTACAGAAATGTAGCCATGTTTGGCTTTAATGTGAATCATAGAGACCTACATTTCTATACTTTAATCGTTCTCCTTTCACTGCAGGTTCCTTCAGAAGGGGACAGAGAATGTGATGTATCCGGCTATCCCCACCCTTCCCTCTGCTTTCCTGGCTGTGTGAGCAGCCGTACTCCGAGCACCTCTGAGGTTGGAGAAGAAGGAACAAGTGAAGCTAAATCTCGAGACAATGAACAGGGCCAAACCGGGTTGGAAAATTCAGAATCCCTAAGCGATTCCTTATATGACAGTTTATCATCCTGCGGAAGCCAAGGCTAAAAGAGTATTACCGTGCTTCAACTATACATTACACAACCAGCTAACCTAGCAACTTTATAAACAAAGGTAAATAGTGCTGGTTGGCTGTGGGTGCTATTCAACGTCCTTATCCATTTAATGGCACTGTTGGTTACTCCTATGAGTTACCTTCTCTTACCCCAGCCTCAAAAATTCCTAAGTATTAGCAACAGACTATAAACTTATCATGGACCTCTGCAGAACTGTCTTACCTCTGCCTCATTATCTAGTTTGTGGAGAGTTCCAAACCTCTCCTTTCAGTTCCGTCATTTCTGTGTATTTTGGCATTGTTACTTGTTTTCTTTTCCCTTTGTGTCTTTTTGGGTTGCTCCGTTTCTATGCATATTTACCACCAGCAGATTTGATGTAATTCAGTAGAGGACGACTGATGTAGGGGAATTCATGGGTTAATGGAATACCTCACTTAGCCACCTCCCTCTGATGCATTTCCAGCAACGTGTGGAAATCTCCAATTCCAAAGCCGGACTCTCTAGCTTCTATTTTTTCATATATTTAAGTCTGAAGGCAGAACAATTGAACATTTTTCCTCTGCATATCTGGAAGTCCCCTGATAAACCAAGAGTGTGGTCAGATGTTCTTCAAGGTGTTTTTTTTAACTGTTATGTTTTTGTTTCTCCTTGTGCTCTGCTTTTATATATTTTTAATTGTGTAATGTTAAGTTTTGTTTTTACTATCCATTTTTAATGGGTTTATTGTGTAATTGTTTTATTTTTTTTTAATGCTGTTGCCCTTAATATGGTGCTATCCAGGAAAAAAATCCTTGTTGGGTTTCTCCGTCTCTCCAATTTTTTTATACCAATGCTTTTTATTTTATTTATATAAGTTATTGTGACTGTTTTCTGCCTCTTTTTTTCTTTGAAGCTAAAAATAAAAAAATATGTAAAAAATCTTATGAAGAGTGAATTCTAGAATGCAATACATAAACCAGTTTTTGTTGTTGTTGAAAAAAGCTACAAATATTACAATACAAAATTCTGGTTGCTATGTCAGACTGGAATGGTGACATGATAAAGTTTTAGTGTATGGACCAACTTGAAACCAGGAGACGTATTGTTTCTATAACTCATTCAGGTACTAGTGGTACATATGGAGGGGGGGTGAGACAAGGGAGGGTCAGAGCTCAGAGTATAGGAGAGATTTCTTGGTGTGACCAAGTTTTATATTCACAACTTTAGGTGCACGTGACATTTGTGAGTCATGTACACATTCCCACCTAACAGTTAGCATTGTGAGTGTTAAGGGATAGGGCCTGCACATGAGCATCATTATTGCAATGATTAATTCTGTTTTGTCGCATCTGATTTGACGTAGGGTTTCTCCTAGCCTCTGCAGCACAGATACATGCACCTTAAAATGCTGCCAAATTTGTTTGACTAGTGTTTTTAAGCTTGAGGTGTTTGCTTCCTGGCACAGGTGTGCATAGGTCCTGAAAATACCATTTCCTTTACAGAGTAGAGAGCAGACATGCACTTTTAATATATATCTGGCCTATGAAACAGGCCAGTAAACATGACCAAATTAGATTTTATTGTAGCTTTGCTAAACAAAATGGTCCTCATTAGTCTGTTTGGCTAAAATTTCTACAGCTTTTGTTGTTACATCACAAACAGACCATACCTCTTGTCACGTGCTTTTCAAAATTTCTTTTGAGGTGAAAGTCCTTTTTATTATGGAAATGGGAGGTAACTTGTGCATATGTGTTCCATGCTTGTGAACTTATTGAAATATAAACATAGAAGTACTATAAAGCCAAAAATAATGTATCTCTAACTATCTGATCTAGATAGAAAAGGATGGAAATGGTACTAGGGATATTTTGTATGGAGGGTATAGGGGCTATTATGCAGCCTTTTTTGAATGAGGGTGTAACTCCTACATAAACCACACAAAGGGTCATGAGATCCTATTTTAGAAGGAGGGGAGATACCCCTTTCCAATAAGGGGTCTAATGTCCCTTAATCCTTCACATGATCTATTTACTATATGGAAGTGTAATGACTCCAAGCGGGCCTTTATCCCCTCATGCTCCTTAGCAGTTAATTGTTGTGATATTGCAATCCTCTGTCTATTTGGTTCCTCTTATGGTACCCTTAGCTCTGGAATGCTCTACATTGGGGCAAAGAAAGAGGAGATGACCTTCACAAATAAATGCTAACGTGGCCATTAGGTTGTCGATGTTGCTTAGGTCTATAAAATACAAATCTATTGTTAATGTGATAGCTTGTCAATAAAAACCTCTCCTAACGTTCCTATTTCTTTCATAAGGTGGTGAGAGTACACAAGTCATTACTCCTGGGATTCAACTCCTGGCCACTAGGAGGAGGCAAAGATTCTTAAAGCTCTAAGAGCACGTAATTCCTCCTAGCTCTCTAGTATTCCAGTCTTTGCCTCACACAGATTTGAGGACCATTTTCCCCATATATGTATATATTTGTGTGTGTATATGTATGTATGTGTGTGTATATATATATATATATATATATATATATATATATATATATGTGTGTGTGTGTGTGTGTATATATATATATACATAAAATAAATAATTATCGGTCAAATTCGCTCTAAGAAAAACCTGGATTAATACTGTAGTAAAGAGAAACCTCTGACAAAAATATTCAAATGTCAAAGGGTGCACGGGAGGAATCGGCATGTAATATTAATAAAATACTGAAGATCAAGAAAAATAGAATAAAGGTTAAAGTATTAGAGAAGAAAAAGGATTCCTTAGCCAGCACATCTCATATAATACTCCATAAAATAATATCAGGCTAAGAGCATCCAGTAATCAAAAGGAACCAGACAAACACCAAAAAAAACAGAATGCACTAGGTCAATCACAATGAAGTGAACCATTTATTGACTATATAAATATAACTAAAACAACCACAATATTTATAAAAACATGAACCATTGCCATGGTAATAAAATTCAACAGCGGACCAAAAATGCTAAATCAGTCATGATTACACATATTAAACTCATGAAAAAAGACTGCATAATGTAGCAATAATGAATCATTAAGATTAGGTCAGCCCTTCAGCAATGTTAGGATATAGTAAATATTAGCTGTGTAATGTCAGATGGTCAATGCATAGATTGAAACAATGAATTGTAGTAACAAATGGTAGTGTGCCATTCAAGCAAACAAAACTGCAGAAATTCACATAGATAAAGCAGGCATAAAGAATGAATGCAATCCAGCAGTTATGTCCATGCAATGTTAATGCTCAGCAGTATATGATAATGCAGATAGTGGTCACAGAGCACACAATAGCAACAGTTATTAAGCAGGTATTTGAGATAGATGCAATCCAGCAGTGTTATCCATGCAGTGTTAATGCTCAAAGATATAATAATATGCCAGTTGTGATCACCAAACATACAGCAGCAACAGCAATAAAGCGTATTCAATGTTAGTGCTCAGCAGCATGAAGTAATGCATGTGCAGAATATGTCAGCAGTTGTTTGGGTATTTCAAATAAACATATGCAGTGACACACATATAAACAGCAAACGATAGTAGTGTATCCTATAGATGAGATAGTATAGCTGTGCACACTAGGAGCGGCGGATCAACAGTATTAGGCAATTTCCTACAGAGAGATATACTCTCATCTAAGGGGCCTTTTCTTTGAAAGTCTCACCACTCCACCGTGTGTAACGAACTCCTCCAAGATCCGAATGCTGACGGACTGTCCCAATCCTCTATTGGCTAGCTATAGTAATTACCAGGCCATGTGTAGAGCAGCAACCTCCTCCGTTTACTCGGGCGGCCCTTCCCGAGACATGTACAAACACGTCATGTTTTTATAAATATTGTGGTTGTTATAGTTGTTATAGTTATATTTATATAGTCAATAAATGGTTCACTTCATTGTGATTGACCTAGTACATTCTGATTTTTTGGTGTTTGTCTGGTTCCTTTTGATTACTGGATGCTCTTAGCCTGATATTATTATGGAGTATTATATGAGATGTGCTGGCTAAGGAATCCTTTTTCTTCTCTAATACTTTAACCTTTATTCTATTTTTCTTGATCTTCCGTATTTTATTAATATATATATATATATATATATATATATATATATATATATATATATATATATATAATGACACTATATAGGGTTTTATTATTTACTGCCATGTTATTTATAGTGTTCTCTCGTTTTAGTTTGTGCACCCTTACAGACAGTTTTCTATAGACAGTTTGACTGCACTACAGTTATTTACTTGCCTCGCGATTCCCTCTAATTTTAAAACTGTTGCTCTCTCTCTGCGACAACAGTTGTTTCTTCACACCAGTGTCCTCTGCGACCAGCAATATCTGCCTTTGCCATCTTCATGTGGAAGTAGTAAGATTTCTTCTCAGTTATCATTTTAATTTTCACAAAGGGGTTTTTTCTTCCACCTTTCTCCTATATTCTCGGACTTAAAGGGATATGAAACACAATTATTTTTTATTTTTCTTTCATGATTCAGATAGATTATGCAATTTTAAGCGAATTTCTAGTTTACTCCTATTAATTTTTATTTGTTCTCTTGGTATGCTTTGTTGAAGGAGCAGCAATGCACTACTGGTTGCTGACTGAACATATGGGTGAGCCAATGACAATCAGTGTATATATATGCAGCAACCAATCAGCAGCTAGAACCTATGTTCTTTGCTGCTCCTGAGCTTCCTAGATAAACCATTCAGCAAAAGAGAGGGAAGCAAAATAAATTGAAGTACATTGGAAAGTTGTTTACAATTGTATTCTATAACTGAATCATGAAAGAACATTTTTGGGTTTCATGTCCCTTTAAACCTTATAGTCCCTGTCATTGCAACTTTATATTTTACGGTTGTGTTTAAACAAAGTTGCTTTGGTGGTCTTATATTTATGTGTTTGTCTGTATATGCTCATTACTGTACCCACTACATTACATTATCCTTTAGTTTTAGAGTGTAGATCCATTGATAACAATCCTGCAAAATAGAAAATAAAATAGTTACCAGTTAAGCTTTACAGTTCATGAATGGATCACATTAGGCATTCTAACAGTCTAAGGCTGCTCTGGTCCTGTTTCCTTTACTGGCTTCTAATGTAGATCTTTGGGAAATGTTTCTAATGGTGGATAATTCTGTTTTGATTTAGCCAAATGAACTACTATTCCTTTAAAGGATAATGCATCTTTAAGGAACAATATGGACATGAAATTAGCAACATTTCACCAAAAGGCCTTTTTCAGCAAGCATTCTTCTGTAGCAGTTGTGTTTGCTCTCTGGTGTGAAAATTTGTCTGAGCAAATCTCATTAGACTCTGTGGATAAAGACTTTAAAATAGTTTGAATCTTCAAAAGCCAAGTAATCGGTTATTAGAGAATTGATTGTAAAGAGTTCTTTCTTATTAATAAAGTGTCTTTTCTAGGAGACATTATAGATTCATGACTATGCAGCTTTCTCTAATGGATCAACGTTAGTAATTTTGCTCACGATTACACTAAATTTCCATCCCATCTGTATCTCAATGTATGTAAGCGTTTGGTCTGATGATTACAGCATTAGATGTTCTTCCTTTTACACCATGCCATTGTCAATCGTGCCAAGATGAACAGGACTCCTATGGAACCAAGATTTCACTCAACTGTCTCATAGAATCCTATGGGATTCTACAGTGAGGCAATCTCTGTCCCGGTGGATAGTTCTCTAAAATATATTTCCTTCCTAAGATAGAGAGTCCACGGCTTCATTCCTCACTGTTGGGAAATACAACACCTGACCACCAGGAGGAGGCAAAGACACCCCAACCAAAGGCTTAAATATCCCTCCCACTTCCTCATTACCCCAGTCAATCTTTGCCTTTCGTCACGTTAGGAGGTGGCAAAGAAGTGTCAGAAGATTCGGAGAGTCCTGAAAAAGGATATCTGCCCCTCGAGATAAGACTGGAGTTTTAAGTAGTCATGTCACGCTCTCAGTGAGCGTATTGATGAATGTTAGAGTCTGGAGATGCAAGAAAAGTTTTTTTGCGAAACCATCCAGACTACTGATAACAGCTCCTAAGCAATCAGTGATGACTAGTTTCACTGCTTGCTTTCTCTCAGTCAAGTCCATGTCAGGAGCGCTGCTATAAGACTGTCACACTTGAGAAGCTGTGTTCTGTTCCACAGCATGGATCCTTGAGGTAAGATCGTTTCAAATTTTTACATATAAAACCACTATAACAGGGTCACAGTGTGGCTCCTTTATACCTTGATAGGATCCAGGGTTAATATCCTCTGAAGGGGGTTTATTGAACAGTTTGGGTTAATTATTCAGTGTATTATTTACATGCTGCTTTGTGTAATTTTTTTCCTGGGCTGATAAACTGTGTGTTTTTGGCTGGAACAAACAGGATTCACTTTTTAAGTTTCACTTTTGTTTTTGAAAGTGTTGCACAGCTCCTATTATTTGCTGTACTTGTAATAACAGGGGAAGTACTGTCTTGTGCTCCATGGGACCAGGTGTGGTCTATGTTCATTTCCTCCATTCCGGCTGAGACTTGAACCTGAGGAGAACATTTCCTCTGTTAACTGTCTGGGTCTAGAAGGTGGTGAGTGCAACTTGAAAAAGAGAGAGAAATTCAGCACTCCAACAAAAATTCAAAAACCTTTATTTCGATAAATCTCCTTCAATGGAGCTGAAATAAAACGCGCATCTTATGCGTTTCGGCTTTATGCCTTAGTCATAGATGCTGGGGTGGTTAGTGTCCCAGCCATTGGGAGTATAAAGGTGCAGTTTTCTATAATAATTTTTTTTTTATTTGTGTTCTTCTGTGGGTATAACCTGAGCTATGGAGGACTCTAACATTTTAGAAGTTACTCCTTCTGTACTTAATCATACCTGTTTATATTGTGAGAAGGCCAATCAATTATGTTCCACATGCCTTAACACCGTTATAAAGTCTAAGAAAGGAGACAAGCCTGCTAAGGCTCTTAGTCCCTCTGAGCAGTCTACCTCTCAGGACTCAGCGTCCCATGAGATTACTACCCTTTCTGCATTATCCACTTCACATGCAGTTCCCCATAGCACATATAACCCTCCATCCGGAGAGGTCCTTTTTCCTGCGGACTTTGTCGCACCGTTACAAACGTCGGTGTCTGTGCATTACCTCGCTCTAACAAACGCAAGAGAAAGGTTAAACATAGCTCTTCTGACCTGGAGTCATCTAAATATTTATCGGATTTAGCTATTATGTCCCAGCTATTCGATGAGTTAACTTCTGTAGCTTCAGAGGGTGAACTTTCTGGGTCGGAGTCCTTACCGTCAAAGCCTCCTGCTATGAAGGAACTGTCCTTTAGATTTAAAATTGAGCACTTGCGTTTTATATTAAAGGATGTTCTGTCTACGTTAGAGGTTCCAGAGGCTGTGCTGCCTGAAGAACCTATGATACCTAAATTAGACAAATATTAACGAAGACAGGAAAGTTAATTGAATTTTCCTGTGCCGGTTAAGATGGCAAACATTATTAACAATGAATGGGAAAGAATTGGCTCTTCCTTTTCCCCCTTGTCTACTTTTAATTTAAAAAGTTGTTCCTGGTCCCGGACTCTCAACTGGATTTGTAGGGCTCCATTCCTAAGGTGGATGGTGCTATCTCTACGCTTGCTAAACGTACTACTATACCTCTTGAGGATAGTTCTTCGTTCAGAGAGCCAATGGGAGAAAAGATGTTTTAACATACAGGATTTTCATTTCAATCGGCAGCTGCAGTTGCCGCGGTTGCGGAAGCGGCTACCTACTGGTGCGACTCTGTCAGAACTCATTGAGGTGGAGTCTCCCCTCGAGGATATTCAAGAAAGAATTAAAGCTCTGAGAATTGCTAATTCTTTTTTCTGTGATGTGAACATGCAAATTATTCACCTAAATGCGAAGGCCTCGGGCATTGCGGTCCTAGCCTGCCGGGCGCTCTGGTTGAAGTCTTGGTCTGTGGATAGGACTTCTAAGTCCAGACTCCTTTCTCTTCCCTTCAAGGTCCAGGCCTGGACTCCATTATTTCTA